>NC_056728.1:1243085411-1243090411 GCF_019279795.1 Protopterus annectens | reverse complement strand
ATGAAGCTACTTTGGGGCTTCAGTCCACACCTTCTGTAGGGATTTGGTCCAGATTTTGGGGCCAAAAGGTGTGATATGGATTGTAGCCTGGTAGCACTGAGGTGCTCTCCGGAGCCTTGAACCAGGTCTCTGTTACTGCACAGAGGTCGATGTTCTCCACTTTAAAGGGTGACTCGAGCAAGTGCATTTTGAGATTTAGATGTCTAGCATTGAGTAGCAATTGAGTAGTCTCAGGTTGCATTTGCTTGCAGTTGTTATGGTGGTAAATTTGTCTTCAGGGAATTGCCTAAAAAAGGCACTATAGGGGTGGCAAGAGCCTTGGCCAGTGTCCAGAATCCCAGGGGTGACAGATGCAGGCCATCTCTGGCGAATCCTGGCACCCGACAGGCAGCTGACCGTAACTTTCTCCTTATTCAGCCTATCCAAAAACAAATGAAACAGAGTCCAAACTAGCCGTAATCTTTTATTATAAAATGTAATTGCTTTCAGGTTAAAAAACCCTTCATCAGGCAAACTTCACATAATCATGACAGTTTTAAATATTAAAACATTTCTAAAAGCAACTAATTACTTTCTATACTTGACCCGCCTTTTCTTTAAGGCTGGTTTTAAAGGTACAGAACTATTTAACCCAGGTAGGTTGTCAGCAGCCAACTGTATGATCCATCTTAGCTCTGCATACTCTGTATCATTGACAATGCCTCCCCCCCACCTTCTTTTTCATCTGTGCAACATGCAGAACCATAAAAAAAAAAGTATGATCTGGTAACCTGGAAACATGCTGGTACAATGCATTATGTTCATCTTTCTGTCTAATAAGTGACAGATGGTGCAGTATTCTTGTTTTTAACGTACAATTATTTTTTCCAACATAAAAACTCGGACATGACTTGCAGCATGCCAAGTAAACCACATTCTCTGTATGGCAATCAGCATAAAACTCAAATGTGTATTTTTTTGTATGTAACAGGATGTAAAAAATAATTTAAACCATTCACATTTGAACATGCTTTGCAATGCCTACAGGGAAAAAAGCACTTACGTTTTGTAATAAAAGATTACAGCCAGTTTTGACTCTGTTTCATTTGTTTTTGGATTTCATAGTTTCATAGTTTAGTACTAGGCTATCTGCCCTGAGGCATTTGCAAGCCTAGCCCTAGAGATATGGCTTTTGCCACCCCATGTAGTGGTACTAAGGTGTATAGAATAAATTTAGAATACCGTGCCTTTGTCTAGTAGTGACACATTGAAGACCCCCTTACTTATTAAAATTAGTTTACTGTGCCTCTGTTAAGTAGCGATACAGGGGTGACCCCCGGGTTAAACCTACGATCTCCCATCCACTCGTCAAGATTTCTCTTGAAGAGAGTCAGTGAGGGGCTCTGCCTAACATGGACTGGGATTTTGTTCCAGAGTATGGGAAGCCTCTGAGTTATGAATCTGTCCCTCCAGCATGTTCTATTCATGTTTGTACTGAGGTTTAAACCTTTGGCTCTCATGGTTCTTATGGATTTTGATTTTTTGAGGTGGAGCATGTCCATCAATTCCTGGTTGGACATGGCCTTGTATGTCAGGCACAGATCATCTCTGAGCAGGCGGTATGCTACTGAATAGAGCTGGAGTTTCTTTAGCCTGGCAGCATATGACATATGTTGGAAACCCTTGATCCTCTTGGTGAGGTACTTCTGGGGTCTCTCCAGCTGTTGTAAATGCCGGGTGAGGTACATACCAAATGGGGCATTGTACTCAATCATGGGCCTGATAAGGGAGGAGTACAGGGGCATGATGACCTCCTTTGATCTGATGTGAACCCCTTCATGATAAGATGGGCAAGGTAGAAAGTCTTTCTAACCACTTTGGCAACGTGGGTGTCAAATGAGAGGTCACTATCAACTTGAGTCCCCAGGTCTCTGATTACTTTTTTGGTACTCAGTGGGTTACTGTCTATGTGATAATTTGTGGGTATTTTATTTTTCCCAAAGGGGATGACTATACATTTCTTGGCATTCAGTTTAAGGCCATGATTCCGGCACCAGTTGTCCGTTTCGGTGAGGCCTTTCTGTAGGATGTATGTGTCAACTGGTGTATCGACTATGGCACCTAGTTTGCAGTCATCTGCGAACTTTGTCAGCCACAACCCTCCCATGTTTGCTTTCACATCTGAGAATTAAATGCCGAACAAGAAGGGTCCCAGGACAGAGCCCTGTGGGACACCACTTGTGACTGGCTTTGAGTCTGACATGGCTCCTGCAATCTTGACTTTATGGGTTCTGTTCTTTAGCCAGTTTGCAACCCATCTTGTGACATATGGATTTACTTTTAAGCTGTTTAGCTTTTCTATGATCCCCGAGTGGGGTATTGTGTCGAAGGCTTTAGCCAAGTCCAGGTAGGCTGTATCATCAATGGCTCTAATGACTGTTTCGAAAAAGTCAACCAGGTTCAGAAGGCAGGATCTGCCTTTTACAAAGCCGAACTGGGTGAGATCAAGTGTCTGTAGGTCCCCAATGTCGTTGTTTATGAGTTCCATAATAATTCTTTCCATAGCTTTGCAAACCAGGCTGGTCAAGCTTATGGGGCAGTAGTTCCTAGGGTCTGTAGTGGAGCCTCCCTTGTGGAGTGGTACCACTGTTGCTGTACGCCAGTGTTCAGGTACATATCTTGTAGTAAGGCTAAGGTTAAATAACATTTTTATATGCGGGTTTAGCTCCTCTTGGAGTTCACGTATCACGCAGCAGGGGATATCATCAGGTCCCATAGATGCTGTGTTTTTTGCTTTGTTGAGGGCGGTTCTCACCTGGACATCAGAGATGACAGGGAGATTACATTCAGCTGGGATGAGTATTTCTTCTTTTGGTGGTGAGGGAGGGGAGAAATTTGCACTGAACCTGTCTGCCAGAATGTTGGCAATATCTGTGGGTTTGATAAATTTTTTGTCGTTGTGTACTAACTCTGAGCATATCTGAGTGTTTCCGCCCAGGTTTCTAACATAAATGAAGAATGCCTTGTGGTTATCTTTAGTGTCCTTGGCGATTTTTCTCTCAAAGTTGGCCTTGAATATTTTTATGAGAGAACGTAGCTTTCTACTAGTGCTGATCAGAGATGCCTTCCCTTTATGGGATTTTGCTCTGTCTTGCAGTAGCTTCCTTCTTTTGTTATACAATTTGTTTATGGCTGGGATCCACCAGACAGGACGCTTTCCTTTGGTGGAGAGGGTCTTGGTTTTATTTGGGATTGCACGATCCATGCATTCTTGGAGATGTCCGTAGAAAGCATTTGTGTAGGATTCAGCATTGTGGGATGTGGTTTCCATTGGCCCTGAGGGCTTAAATGATACCATCTCAGTCGTGAGAAGTGTAAAGTCAGCTTTTGAGAAGTTTCTCATTGTAGTCTTTTGTGTTGGGGGTGGAAGTGGTAAATTTATATCCAGGGTGATTAGTTTGTGGTCAGATCTCACCAGTGAGGGCAATACTTCCGGTGTGGAGCATTTTGTCCCCATGTTTGTGATGATCAGGTCTAGTATATTATTCCCCCTTGTGGGAGAGGTGACTAGCTGTTCCATTGCATTTGAGTTTATGAATTCCAGGAACCTTTGGGCTGGGGTGTTAGGGCTAGAATAGTGCACCCAGTCTATGTTAGGGTAGTTGAAGTCTCCCAATATGATGGTATTTGGTGAGACATTCATATCTTCCAATGTCTTCAGGAAGGCTGAGTGGGGTTCTTGAGATTGGGAGGGTGGTCTGTAACATGCAACCAGTTGTATAGCAGTTTTGCCTATGGTTAGCTGCACCTGGATGGTCTCCGATGCTTCATGAGTTGCCACTAACCTAGAGGTGTGGGTATCCTTGATGAATATGGACACTCCCCCTCCCTTTGTGGTTCGGCCCGGGTTTTGGGGCCGAAAAGCATGATACGAGGTAAAGCCTGGTAGCTCTGGGGTGCACTCAGGAGCCTTGAACCAGGTCTCGGTTACAGCGCAGACATCAATGTTCTCCATACTGAGGAGTGCTTCGAGAGCCTGCATCTTGAGATTTAGACTTCTGGCATTGAGCAGCATTACCCTTAATTATTTTCCATTTTTGTTTTCTAAGGAGGTGGGTTCGTCTTTTGAGTCTTGCCTAAAAAAGGCACTTTGGGGGTGGCAAGAGCCTTAGCCCATATCCAGAAGCCCAGTGGTGACAGGTGCAAGCCGTCCCTTGCAAAGCAGCGTGGCTTGTCCAGCATGTCATCCCAAGCAGACAGACATTGGATCCCCCTAGAATGACACCAGTAATTGAGCCAATTATTAAAGCTGATCATCTTGTCTTTGTATTGTGGCATCATTCTTGGTGAGGGCAGGATGCTGCTCAGGGTCAGGGTCATACCAGCCTGGGCTACATAATCAGAGAGCTCCTCAATGTCTCTTTTCATGTAGTCCAAGGAGGTACATCTCAGGTCATTCACGCCGGCATGGACAATGATGGAGTCATATTTGTACGTGCTTTTGAGTGACCTGAGTGAGTGTGTTATATGGCGGATCCTAGCCCCCGATAGGCAGCTTACCTTTACCCTCTCCTTGCTCAACCTGGTAAGTGGGACGTCAGTGTGTCTGACTATAGAGTCACCTATCACTAGTGTATCAGGCATAGTGTTTGGCCTTAAGGGCTGTGATTTATTGACACACCGATTTATTGATGTATGTGTTGCATGTGTTATGTTTTGAGGTGGTGGATTTTTGGGTGTTTGCTTTGGGAGCCTCTGTTGTTTTGGTAAGTTTTTTAATACAGCCTCCGAGTATGTTTTTGTGTTATTATGTTCTTGATTTGCAGTTGGGGTAGGTCTATGTGTGACTGGGTTTGTTGTGTGTGTGGTTACCTTCTCCTCCTGTCTGGTCTTGCCAGTCCTGAGTTGAGAGAGTTTAGCCTCCAGTTTGGCTATATAGTTGCATCTCTCACATGTATTTGTGTTTGTTGGGAGGAGGAGAGGGTTGTCTGTGTACATGAGACAATTATAGCATTGTCTCA
>NC_056728.1:1243050411-1243080411 GCF_019279795.1 Protopterus annectens | reverse complement strand
ACAAGAGAGTCCATTTGTCAATGATGCAAGTATTTAACTAACATGGAGACCTCATTCACTGGTGAGCAACCCACCTTCACATCATTCTACACAAACCCATATTTGAATGTCTTGCAGTGAAGCTGTAAAGATACTTGCCAAAGCCTCCTAGGTCAAAAAAGATCAGGTATAACTGAAAATCTAACACCACACCACCGTCAGTCACATTTACAACACAGACTTGCCGTAACCTAAATCATCTCAAATCCAAATCTAGTACACCAGACTACTCTATAAATAAAAACATTTTAGTGATCAGTGACTCCATAGTAAGACACATTGATTTTTTTTCTGACAGGGCTGACCACAGTAGCAGGGTCCTGGATCTTGGATACCTCAAGGGCTTTTAAAACCCTTTTGCCTCACAAGTATGACTATGACATGCTGGTCACTCATATGGAAATGAAATACTTGTTATGTGGTATTCTGAGAGATCTGCAAAGAGAGATATGACAGAACTCTCCATTAATGTCACAAGTTTGGAAAGAGTGGTTCTGAGTGGCATTCTTCCTTCATCAAAATGATGCCTACGTACAGAGAAGAGGATTTGTTTCTACAGTTGGAAAAATTGTTGCTACCATTCCCTGGGATTCAGTATGTGTCATCATTTGTCAAGCTGTTTGACAGTCCTCCTTGCTTTGTCAAGGGTGATCTACACATATTCTGTTAGGCCTCTTCTCAGCTTTTTTTTCTCACTTCCCCTATCCTTTTTAACTATCCACTAGTATTTGGTTTTATGTATGATTTTTTTTCTTTCTCTTTTTTCTACTTTTCTAGTAATACCCTGTCTTTCATGTTATCGCATTTTAAAACATGCTGTCAAAGTGACTACAAGGAAAAAGTATGTGTTTGTGTTTAATTACTTATCTGGGTAGTTTACTGTTTCCGACTGCATTGCAGCTCCGGACTTCTTCCCCAGATCTCTTGCTTATGTTCACTCTATTGACCTAAGCACAGAGATATATTTATTATTTTATGTATTTGTTTTACATTTGTTGACCGAGTTAGTGCAGGTGGGTCAGAGCCCTTTTTTAGTGGAGACCCAGGGAGAAAGGCTCCACAAAAACAACAGACACTTTATTATCTGACTAAAGTAACATTGTACATAGTTCTGTAAACAATAGTTCCAACAGAAAAAAAATTAGCTTAGTTTAACATGAGTGACATTAGATTTACATATTAGCATATTATACTTAGTACAGTCACAGGATACAAGGATACAATTAGAATATTTACATTCATCATTTTGTATTTTGCAGAGACATAGAAAAGCCACAAGGATTATTATTTGAGTCTATAGTAACAAAGAGTAGATGTATGGTGGAGAGGTTGTATTGAGAAGGAGTATTGTGCAGTAATATAGTTGTAGAGAAAGGAAGTTACGTGACATAGGAGGGCTGAAGGGGGGGGGGGTAGAATATTTACATTCATCATTTTGTGTTTTGCAGAGACATAGAAAAGCCACAAGGATTATTGTTTGAGTCTATAGTAACAAAGAGTAAATGTATGGTGGAGAGGTTGTATTGAGAAGGAGTATTGTGCAGTAATATAGTTGTAGAGAAAGGAAGTTACGTGACATAGGTGGGCTGAAGGCGGGGGGGTGGAACAAGTTGGAAGGGAGGAGCCAGGCCAATCAGGGGGATAGTTATACTGAAATAGTCTTGTATTGCTTAGGTGGTTTCTTACTGCATTTTTGAGCTGCTGTTTAGGCTTAGTGTTTTGAATGTGTAATGGAAGTTTATTTTAACTGTTTGCTGGGGAATAGCTATAGAGGTTCTTGCCAATGTTAATCTTTGGCTTGTATCTAGAAAGGAGACATTGTCCTGAGCTCCGAAGAGTTCTAGGTGGGATGCAGAGTGAGATGATAGAGTGAATGCTGGAACAGAAAGAGGGCTGGTGTAGAATAGAGTGGATTATCTGAAGTTGAGAGTGGAAAAGGTAGTTAAGAAGCTCTAGCCAGTTTAATTGCCTGAGTGCTAAGCAATGGTGGGAATAGTATGGGTGTTCAGGAGCAAATTTGGCCACCTTGTTGTAGGTGGATTCCAGTTTAGAGAGAAGTGCGGTTTGTAAGTTGGTGAGGATTTCAGAGCTGTATATTAGGGTAGGTAGTAGGTAGTCTTGGCTTTACTGGATAAAAGGTTTTTATTCCTGTATAGGAGTCCAAGTTTCTGGTGTTTTTTTTAATGTTACTATATATGTATAGGTCAGATTTGAACTGGTCATCGATAATGACCTCAAGTAATTTGGTGTGAGTTTCAACTGTGATGGGTGTGTTATTGACGGAAGTGATAGAAAATGAAGGTTTAAGATGATTCATAGTTTTTGGAATGAAGAGCAAGAGTAGTCGACGTAGGGTTCATGATTAGGTAGTTCTTGCTGAGCCACTTTTCGACAGAATGAAAGGAGTTCTGAGTTGTATCAGCTATGGTGATGACTGTGGAGTCATCAGCATATTGTACCAGGGATGACTGTGGTGTGGGTGTGAATAACTGGTTGGTGAATATGTTAAAGAGCAGAGAGCCCAAAATCGAGCCTTGGGGGAACCCCCATTTTTATGGGAAGTTCAGGGGAGATAGCAGAAAGCCATTTAACTGACTGGAGACGGTTGCTGAGGTAGCTAGAGAACCAGGAGATAGTAGAGGTAGATAGGATGAGTTCAGAGAGTTTGTTTAAGAGGAAGGGATGAGATACAGTGTCAGAAGCTTTTGAGAGGTCAAGAAAGAGGCATGATACAAGTTTGTTCTGGTCTCTAGCTTGTGAGATGGTGTTGTTTAAGGAAATGATTGCTGTAGAGGTACTGTGTCCAGGGAGAAAGCCATGTTGGGGGGGGGGGGTGTTTAGCTTTTCTTGTATGAGGTATTGTAGGCTTGTGTACACATTTTTCCAAGATCTTTGAGAGGGGTGATAGGATTGCTATGGGCCGAAAGTTGGGCATTTAGGTACAGCTGCCTCCTTTATGGATTGGTAAGATATAGAATGTTTTCCAAATTGCAGGGACTTCAGCCTCAGTAATGGATTGGTTGATGAGGCTATAGAGATGGGTAGGGCAGTGGAGTTGGCTGCTTTCTGTAGAAAAGTGAAGGGAGATCGTCTGTAGAGGGGGAGCAATGTTTTTTTAAGAAGCAGGGATTTAATGTAGTTGGTGGATACAGTTTTAAGGGAGAAGGGTGAAGTGGAATTAGAGGGTTTGAGTGGATTGTGGGGTAGGGTAGTGTCAGTATTGGTATTAGGATGGTTGGTTAGTTTGCTGATGGAGTCTATGAAATAGGTGTTGAAGTTAGTTGCAGTCTCAAGAGGAGTGCTTGAAGAACTAGGTTAGAGAGAGGAGGGGTTTCCACGATGGAGAATTTGGTTAATTGTATGCCAGAACTTAGGGTTATTAAGGTATGACATGGAAGGGTTAGTATAGTAGTTTCTCTTATCATTGGTAATGGCTTTTTTAGTAAAGTTCCATAGGTGTCTGTACTGTTGGAGGAGGGAGGGGAGTTTTGTTTTAGTCCAGAGCTTCCAGGTTTATATATATAGTGTGTATATGCACACCCACTTCAGTGAAAAAGATAAATCAATTATTAATTAATAAATAATAAAACATAAGAGGGAGTTACAGCTATGTGTTTACATTCTTGTCCTATGACAAAATTGCAAACAACTGTGAACATACAATGAATACACATTCATGTAAACAGATATGGAGACAAAACACATGTATAGACATATGGACATCTACAGAATAAATACAAATATATATGTATATAGATGCACAAAAATGCACAGCTATATATATGTATATGAAGAGGCACACACTTAGGAAGACACACAAAACCATTTATATAACCACCAAATAAGGCTTCTTCTTCTTTTTTTTGGCTTTTCCCGGTTAGGGGTCGCCACAGCGGAACAACTGTCCGCTCATGATTGGCAGTGGAGTTTTATGGTGTCGAGTTGCCAGCCCAGCGCCCAACCTTCCACAGAAGGCACACACACACACACACACACACACACACACACACACACACACACACACACACACACACACACTCACACCTAGGGCAAATTTAGTGTCTCCAATCCACCTACAGCATGTCTTTGGGATGTGGGAGGAAACCGGAGTACCCGGAGGAAACCCACACGACCATAGGGAGGACATGCAGACTCTAAGGCAATGGTCACCAACTTGTCCTTATAAAAAGTCACACAGAATGACTACCAAAAGCAAATGAGCACAAAGCCTGAAACAATTTCCAGTTACTAAAAATAATTGACCCATACTAATACAATCAACAAACAATACTGAAATATACTTAACTAAAAAATGTGGAGAATCATAACCACATACTGAAATAACTACTTACCAAACAATGTACATCAAAACAGTTAAAGTGTAAAAAGTTCAATGTATAACAGAAAACATCTGGAAGCATAGCACATTGCAACAAGAGTCAAATATATGTTTCTTCTTTTTTTGACCAACAGTTACACAAAAAAATGGATAACATTGATAATTCACCACAGTTTAACCAAGCATTTCCCAGGTATAAAAATGTACACTTACCTGTAAGCATCCAGCAACTGTGTAGTGTAAGCAGCTTTTATGAAATTATGGACTAGTTCTCTTTTTCTAGAGAGTTGGTTGTTTTTCAAATCGACTCTAAGGTTTTCCTTTCACACATGCCATTCATCCTAGTTTGTAAATCCATTGTCATCAACTATAAAGTGTGTACAACAAGCCCCCCCCAAAAAAAAAAAGTACTTCTCTCCAAACATCCTCTGAGTCCAGTGAGTTCTCAATGGAGATTAAGTCTGTAGCCCACCCCTACCCAGTTAAAAATAATGTCTCAGTATGGGATTCACTCAGGCAGTGTCTAAAATCATCACTTTGCGATTAATGTAGTGGCATCCCAAGTTAGCACATTATTTATTTATTTATTTATTTATTTATATTTATTGACTGGGAGTGTCCGACTGGACGTAGGTCCATTTTCAGCGGAGGCCCGGGGAGAAAAGCTCCACAGTTAAAATAAACAGACAGTAGTTACATTGGATTACATAGCGATTAACAATTTACATATCAATTACTTACAACATATTTACAGATGAAGAACATAGTACATCAGTAGACAACTAGAATCTTTATCTGTGAAGTACATAACAGACATTAGCAAATGTTACAATAATAAGTTCCTGCTGTATAATTAGTACTAGGCTTATGAGCATCTGAGCTTACTATAATCAAGGGAGTTAGTGGAGTGGAAAGAAAGGTAGTGGTTGGATGGGGTGGGTGATATTAGAGTGGGAGTTGCAAGGGCATAGCCAGCATGTTTTTAGGTACGCTTTTAATAAAGTTTTGAAGTTGGTGCATGATGGTACGGAGGTAATTGTGGGTGGGAGGGAGTTCCATAATTTGGCTATGGTGCAAGAGAATAGTGCTTCACCAGCAGAGTTATTGGCTTTAGTGATCTGCAAGTGATATTTGTTAAAATAACATAACATGATAAAATAACATTAAAATAATTGCATTGAATGAATGAATAAACTTTGACAATTGGCCACTTTTGCTTCTCATTCAGTGCAATGAAATTCTTCCAGTACCAAGCTAAAGCAGTGTTACTGCCTCACCAAGTTAAATGTGGACATTTTCACCTTGTCTGACACCTATTGTCCAAAATAATCACCCTATCACATTATCAAACTTAGAATAATTCATATGCAGACTGATTTAGTTAAGCTTCCCTTACCACATACTGTGCCAGTGAGTTGAGGCAAATAAGTAACTTAAAAATGTGTGCATACTTCACATTCCCTGCTTGCGAGCCTGAAACAGGAATGGAATGGCTATGGATAAATAATCACAATGACAGTCTGGAGAAGCATACATATGTGTGTGTGTGTGTGTGTGTGTGTGTGTGTGTGTGTGTGTGTGTGTGTGTGTGTGTGTGTGTGCACATAAATATCAGCTGCCCAGGAAGAAAGTTGTGGATACAAACTCTGGCATGAGGAGAAAACACATTGACTTGAATGACCACATCACTCCACTTCAAGAAACAAAATGTTATAACTTATAGACTGGGTGAAAGTTGTCCTAATTTGCCATCAAACTCTGAATTATAGTATATGGTAGAAGTGCTATTAACCTGCCTTGAATTATATACTTGAGTTGGTATATTTAATTTGCAGGTGGTGTGGAAGGTGCGGGGGTTTGCCACCCTGCAAAAATGTAAAAAGAAATTGTGTTTTTTTTATTTTATGTTCAAAGTTTCAAAACTTCGATCATATGAATTTCAAAGGTTTGAAACTTCTCTCATCTACATAGATCATTATATATATATATATATATATATATATATATATATATATATGCCCCAAATAAACATTAAATGTTTATTTTATGTAGGACATCAAGGAATGGAAACACTTTCACCCCCTTTTATATATATATATATATATATATATATATATATATATATATATATATATATATATATGCCCCATTAAATGTTTATTTTATGTAGGACATCAAGGAATGGAAACACTTTCACCCCCCTTTCACACCTATTGTGCAACTTTCTTTGTATCTGTAAAGTTGTTTTAACTGAAAATTTATGAGCGTCTGCACATAACCAAGAATCATGAAACCAAGCATATAGCCAATCCCTTTAACATGGACTTGCTACAGCTTTCCTAAGTATATACTATAAGATTTTGTCAAACAGCCCCCACAGTGATTACTGAATAAACAAACTCTGTAAGGCGTTACAAAAGGTTGGTCAAAATAAAGGCAATAAGCAAAATTATAAGAATTATGAATGTTGATTATAATGAAGGTTGGAACTGTCTTGAAAGGAGGAATTATGAATGTAAGTAGACACGTCTGATCTGTTGCAGTCTCATACAGTTTATTTCTTTTAGTTGCTAAGCACTAGCTACAAACGTCTTGTTAAATTTTGATAGTGAAGCCAACTGTTGCAATGTATCTAGTCTGTGTAGTCACAGTCTGAAAGCGATTAGTTTTAATGTTTCCATGCTCTGCTCATGAAGCTTGGTTAAAGTTGTCAAATGCAGAGTTGTGTTGAATGTTGCCGGTTTATATGTTACATATAGTAAAAGTTAAATTATTCACACAGTATATTGTTATTTTGTATCACTTGCTACCTGAAAACTTTGCTTTATTTGCCATTCAGGCAAAACTTCATTTGGAATGCATTTTGGATTTGTCAAGTTACAACACATGTAGGAAAGAGTATTAGCTTGAAAACTTTGAAGATGTCTTTTTATAAATACAGACAGTAGAAATAGCGTGTTGTCTTTAATTACTTGCCCTGTTATTAAATTACACATCTAACCTCCCAGCTCTCAGAGGTACAAGCACTAGTTCTGTGTGGCCAGGATGTTTCCCGGCTGGTATGAAGCACTTTATGTTAGACCTGCTGTTAAATGTGCTCATCCTTAGCCTCTGAAATGGTTTCATGCCAGATGTATAGAGAAAAGCATTGGTTGTCCTTCATAAAGGTGGCTCCACTACCAATGCTAGCAACTATAGATTAATAAGACTTACTAGACTTGTCTGAAAGATTATGAAACATATCACTGTAGACATCATAAACAAAGATATTGGCAACCTAAAATCTCTCAACCCAAATCAGTTTAGGTTTGTGAAGTTTTGATCTACCTGTCTAAATCGGTGAGCTTTTTTTAAGGCTTTAGATAAGGGCAAAACCCTACACACAGCAGATGTTGATCTGGGCAAGGCCTGTGATACTATCCCACACTCAGTCATTTTGGCAAACTAATCAAACTGAAAGTAAAACCATATGTTACCTGCTGTAGAGCTAACTAGTGCCCAGACAAAATCCATCGACTCAAGACCAGGGGCACTGTCTCCACCAAAAGACTCATTACTTCTGCACACCTACAAGATTTTGTACTTAGCCTCCTCTGACTTGGCTTCTGTTTATCTGATGTCCAAGCTGAAGTTGTGGGTGTTTGGCTTATCAGCTTTACAGATGACTGCAAACTTAAAGTTATCATAAACTCTCTAGTGGACCCAATGATCATTCAAGATGGTCTGTTATGTATGAACACATCAAACCAAGACTAACTGGCAACAGTAATGCAAAAATTGCAATATTGTGTCATTTGGAAAACAAAGTACCCACATACCTGCCACATAAAAGGTAACCCCTCAATGTCAGTGCAGTTAACCTGGGCACTTTTGTATGCAATGAATTTTCCTGCAACCACCATGTCTTTATGGCTGTTACAAATTCCTTCTACTGACCCAGATTACCAAGGATATAGGATGCCTGATCTGTGTACAAGACTAAAGGGACCAAACACATTTTAACTACTTGTATCTTACTATCCATGTTCATAGGTTCATAGGTGTGTACTAGGCTACTGGCCCTGGAGCCTTTACAAGCCTAGCCCATAGAAGTGCCCTGGCATCATGCCGCCCGATGTTAGTTCCAAGTGCCTCTATCAAGTAGAGCCACTGGAGTGATCCCTGGGATGTAGTTTCTATTTCCCATCCACTCATCAAGATTTCTCTTGAAGAGGGCCATTGACGTGCTCTGCTTGATATGTATGGGAAGTCTATTCCAGAGCATGGGCAGTCTCTGGGTTATGAACATGTTGCTCCAGCATGTTCTGTTGATTGTGGTAATGAGGGTGAGGTGTCAGGAGTGTGTGTTGCGGAGGGATTTGGATTTCTTTAGATGTAGCATTTCTGACAGAGCTGGGTCAGACATGGCTTTGTAAGTCAAGCAGAGATCGCCTCTTAGTAGACAATATGAGACAGAGAATAACTTTTGTTTTTGAAAGGACAGACATTTGTTTAAGGATCCTCTTCCTTTCTGAGGTCTTTTGTAGCATTTCCCAGCAGTGTATGTTGTCATGTGTGGAGGTGGCCTAATGAGGAATGACGATGAGAATGATAATGAGGGTGAGGTAGAGGATGAGAGACCTCTGTCTCCTGGTATGTAAAACCTTGCAATTAGATGCCATTAGGACTTTTCGACCACAGTGGCAATGTGGTGGTCAAGGAGGAGTGTGTGGAAATCTGTGTCCCCATCTCTTTTAGTAGATCTTCTGTGTTCAGTGGTGTCCCAGTGTTGAGTTTTTCTCAAAGGGGATGACACAATTTTTTGGCATTAAGCTTAAGGCCATAGTTTTGACACCAGTCATTGGTCTCAGTGAGTCCTTTCTGTAGGATGTCTACATCACTTGGGGAGTTAATAATGGCTCCCAGCTTGCAGTCGTCTGCCAACTTGGTCTAACCCGAGAGGAATTGACTATTGGTGTTGAACAACAGTTGCCCATATTAGTAATAACCAGGTCAGGTATGTTGCTTCCTCTAATGGTGGTAAGAATTAGCTGGTCCAGGGCATTTGGCCCTTCATGTATATACCTACAAGTGTTAGGTTCAAAGGGCACCACAATTTGTTTATAAGAATAGTAGTATTAAAGGGATGTTGGAAAAGGACGATACCTTTGTACCTCTTCCCATGACAGTTAAACCAAAAGGTACATACAAGTGTTACAATTATAACACTTGTACGTATATAAATGAAGGGCTGGGAGTCCCACAGAATCCTGAAAGCCCAAAATCCCGAAGACCAAAATCTCGAAAGTTCAAAATACTGCAAACTCAAAATACTGAAAACACACAGGATATCAACACTTACTATATTCCAGCACAAGTACATACAGAAACAAATAAAACACAAACCATATTACTATTATCCAAGTATAAGTAGGGGGGCAGGCTCCCCTGCACCTGCCATGTGGGGGGGGGGGGCTGTGCCCCCACACCCCCTGCTACTTAAATATATCAACTCCGAGATTGCACTTAGTGTGGGGGTGCAGGGGGGCTCCCCTCCCGCATATAGTTGAAGGGTAATATCTTTCTGTATGTACTTGTGCTGGAATATAGTAAGTGTAGGTATCCTGTGTGTTTTCAGTATTTTATAACAGATTACAACCCCTTTTGGTATGTACCTTTGCAAGCCCCTGCAGCATCTGGAGAGACCACAAAGGTTCCCACAGTGAAAAATCAAGGTCTTCAGCATCTGTCCTATGTGGATCATGTGAAATCACTCACTTTTCCTCTCATTCATACTGACTACTCAGGGGCGATCTCTGCCTTGCATGTAAGGCAATCTCTGACCCTGCTGCACTGGAAATGCTGCATATCCAGAAGTCAAATTGTACACAAGTTACTTGCTGTAAAGACATTGACCTGGTATGTGATATTAATGGGGCATGCTGGAGGGACATATTTGTCTCCCAAAGGTTACAACACCTTTAGAACATACTCCCAGTTCATGTCAAACAGAGCCCCTCAATGCCCCCCCTCAATTGCAAATGGCCCTGCGCAAAGGAAGCACCCAGATCTGTTCAGAACTGGTGGTCAGGATCACCACATACACAAATGCTGTAGATATAGCCAGTCTACTGGCTGACAGATTCAGTGAAAACTTCTCCCCTGTGTCCCCCCCATCAGTAAATCAGGAGGGTCTATATTACCCGATCGAACATTTAGGTTAGCGAATACCTAAACGTTGAACTGGTAATATCGAAAAATTAAAACAGCAAATGGCCGATTTAACGTAGGGAATGAATTCCCTCTGTCACAAAAAAATAAATAAATTAAACCAAAATGAAGTGTGGGGTTTCGCCACCCACACCACCCGATGGGGGTCACTGTGCCCCCCACCCCCCAACTAAATATACCAACTCCTAGATCAGTGGGGAAAGGGGCAAAATCTGCATAATGGCCACTGGAATTCCTTCCCTGCGTTAAACTGGCCATTTGCGCTTTTTTGCTTTCGCCATTACCAGATCGATATTTAAGTATTCACTAACCTAAAAGTTTGATCAGGTAATAGGAACCCAGTCAGGACATCCCCAGTACCTGCCCCCCACCCCTTATCTCTAGGGAACAGGTCATCACTGCTCTCTCAAAGGCAAAAAATACAGCTTGCATCAGACCCGATAACATCTCAGGCTGCATCCTACATGAACTTAGGCCTGAAATTGCAGCACCATAAGGCACCCTATTCAACCAAAGCCTGAGTACCGGCTTTGTCTCAGCCAAGTGGAGGACAGTCACTGTCATCCCTTTACACAAAGGTGGAGCATCCACCCATCCAAGAAATTATAGACCCATCAGCCTAAATAGCCTGTTCTACAAGGCCATGGAACGGATGATCATGGACCTCATTAACACGGACATTGGCAACCTCCAAACACTCGACCCCACACAGTTTGGCTTTGTCAAGGGGAGGTCATGTCTGTTAAATCTGGTTGACTTCTTTGAGAAAGTCACCAAAGCTATGGATGATGGGAAGACTGTGTATAGCACCAGCCTTGACCTGGCCAAAGCCTTCGACACTATTCCCCACTTGGGCATAGTAGATAAACTCTCTCAGATAGGCATCATTCTGTATGTTATCAGATGGATAGCAAACTGGCTCACTGATAGAACCCACCTAATCAAAATAGGGGAAGCCACCTCAAGCAGTAGACCCGTAATGAGCAGCGTACCCCTTGGATCGGTCTTGGGGCCTCTGTTATTTGGGATATACTTCTCTGAGGTGCAGGCCAAAACCATAGGCTATGGCTGACCAACTTTGCAGATGACTGCACGCTGGGCACAGTCATCAGTTTCTCAAGTGATGTGGATGACGTCCTCCAAGAGGGTCTCACCCAAACAAATGACTGGTGCCAGAGACATGGCCTCAAGCTGAATGCCAAAAAATGCATCATCATCCCCTTTGGGGAGAGTGACATCCCTACATATTATCACATTAATAACAACGTCCTCAGTACACAATCAATAGTGAGGGATTTGGGCACCCACGTTGATAGCAATCTGACTTTTGAGCACCATGATGTCCTTCAAGGATGCATCTGCAGTCATCACATATGGGTTGTCCTGCCTCAGGCAGCCCTTCGGTCAGCCGGATTCCAAAGTCTGGGTCCGGCATCGGCTGATGTCGCCCTTTCCCCGACGTCACAGCGCCTGGGTATAAAAGCGTCAGCCGACGCCATCTTCCTCAGTCTTTCATGCCGCGTGGTGCCCGAAGCAGAAGCAGTTCGCAAGTGCCGGTCGGCCAGCTCCTGTAATTCAGCTACCGAAGACTTCAAAAAGCTAAGTACCCCGTTGGGGACTCTTTCTTGCCTCAGCCGATGTCAGATAAAGTTAATAATTGCTTAACTTGTGGGAAACAAATACCTCATAAGGATTTCCACTCTTACTGCCTCCCCTGCCTAGGCCCAGACTACGACGTCTCGGCCTGTTCAGCCTGTGCTTCCTTCAACCGACGCACTCTTAGACGTCGGGCGGAGTTTGCAGAGGAATTTTTGGGGCTAGTTTTTCGTACAATATGCCGTCGGAGACTCCGACTTCATATTTAACAAAGAAACGGAAGGACAAGGACCGACACACGTGGGCCACGGTTTCGGCTGAAACCACGGCCAGGCCTACCGTGAGTGTCTCGGTCTCGGCTGAAACCGAGTTCTTGGTACTTCTGACCCCCGAAACCGCTCAACCGACAACCTCGGCCCCGGAGGCCCCTGCTGAGTCGGTTATTGAATTTCCTTCTGAAACTGGTGTCTTGGAAACTTCCGACACCATTCCTCTAGACAAAACTACACCAGCACGTGGTGCAGCCAGACCTCCTGCATCCATGTCCATAAAGGCATTCACCAGGGCTAAAGCTGCTAAGCACACAAAAGCTATGCCTCCCAGGGTTATTCCTCAGGGACCCACTACAAGTTCACAGATTCTAACTTTAGCAGAGGACCTTATTTCCTTAATTAGGGGCTCTCAACCCCATCGGACAGGGCTCTCAACCTCCTCTAGACAAAAGGCCCAGGGTTGAGCCCTCTGATCCCCACTCCTCAGAGGAGGCCTCTGATGGCTCTGCTCTCTCGGACTACCAGGAGGAGGTTTTTTCGGCCTACGAGGATTCTGATGCAGAGGAATCTATCCCCTCGGCCTCCCCTCCTGAAGAACTATCCTTCGGGGAGACCCTTCACACTATGAGAGAGCATTTCAAATGGCAGAGCCAGGAATTCTCTGATTCCAGGAAAAGATTAATAACTTTTCTGCATTTACCTCAGCATAGACATTGGCTATTCCTCCTGTTTTGAATGTCATTGATGATGTGTACTCTGAGTCTAGCATAACCCCTGACACTCTTCCTCCGGCCCCTGTCAAACCCGATATGTACTACAGGGTCCCGGACTCACATCATTTTCTTTACAACGCCCACTCTGCTGATCCAGAAACTATTTCCCAGGGCCCTAAAGGGGTTGCAGCTGCCACTACAAAAAATCCACTCCCCTCTGAAAGGGAGTCCAGGGCTTTAGAGAGATGGGGTAAAAAAGTGTATACTTCTGCTACTCTTTCTATGAGGGCATTAAATTGTCAATTTCATATGATACAGTACCAAGAGTATTTGTTAGATGAATTGCATAAGAAACTGTCTTCACCTGAACCCCTAGATCGCAAATCACTTCAGGATCTGGTACATAACTCCCAGCAGGTTAGCAACCATTTCTTGTAGTGTGGTTATGATGCATTGGAAGCTTCATGTAGGTCAGCTATGATAGGTGCAGTCATACGTTGGCATGCTTGGCTGAAGGAACAATCTCTGCCAGACCATGTTAAAGCTAATCTTCTGGATGCTCCACTGGAGAAGCAAAGGTTATTTGGCTCCACTGCTCAGGAGGTCTTAAAGAAATTTGAGGAAAAGGCAAAATCTGTACAAACAGTCAAAGATTTTCTACAAGTCCAACCACCAAGATTCAGCAGAAATTGGCCTACCAAGACTTGGTCCTTTCCGGACACAGAAAGATTTCAGAGATGCAAGAACAGGTGTGCCAGAGGTAGAGGGCAAGCTAGAGGCTCCTACAGAGGACGTCAATGGCAGCCTCCCAACCAGAGAGGTAGTGCAGGACCTACAACTGCTGCACAAGGACATACTCAATGACTTTGCTTTGACTCCGCCAACCAGGGCTCAATTAGAAGCACCTTTGGGCGGAAAGCTTTCTTTATTCTCAGAAAATTGGCACAGTATTATAAGAGACAAATGGACACTGCAAATAATAGACAAAGGATACAGGTTCCATTTTCACACATTGCCAAAAAGAAAAGGCATACCAGACCTGCCACCAAATCAAAGGGCAGAGGCTTTGAAACAAATCTCCAACTTAATGCAAATGAAAGCTATAGAAAAGGTTCCTCTTTCAGAACAAGGCCAAAGATTTTATTCCAGACTATTCCTTGTTCCAAGAAAAGAAAATCAATGGAGGCCTATTCTCGACTTGTCCACACTGAATACTTATCTCATTGTGCCAAAATTCAAAATGCTGACTTTACAGCAACTCCTTCCCATGCTGGGCAAGGGGTCTTGGCTGGTGACTCTAGACCTCAAGGAGGCATACCTGCATGTCCCTATCAGACAAAGTTGCAGAAGACACCTCAGATTTCTTGCAGGTTCAGAGCATTATCAATTCTCAGCATTGCCCTTTGGCTTATCTACTGCGCCCAGAGTATTCACGAAATTCCTGGCATCAGTAATTGCACACTGCAGACTTCAGGGGATTCAAATATACCCATATCTGGACGACTGCCTTATACAAGCGGACAGCCAACAAACTTTGGTAAAGGACTTGAGTTATGCCATCCACCTACTGCAGGCCTTGGGATATACAGTCAACATTCACAAATCAAGACTTGTTCCATCTCAAAGAATAACTTTTCTGGGTGCAGATCTAAACACAACCACCCAAAAGGCTTTTCTCACAGAAGAAAAACAAAGACAGCTACAGGATTACTTCAAGAATCTGACAAGACAAACTCAGCTGACTGCAAGGAAAATTCTGCAGGCCCTGGGTTACATGGCATCTTGCATTCTTCTGATTCCACAAGCAAGGCTGCATATGAGGAAACTACAATGGTACCTAAGGAGTTTATGGACTCAGCACAGTCACAGCTTAGAAACTTTGATCCCACTCATTCCATGCCTCAAAAAGGAATTTCTGTGGTGGGCTCAAGCAAGCCAGTCAAACAGGGTCTGCCCTTCAGCAAACCAATAGCCAGCCAAACCATTACAACGGACGCTTCAGACCACGGTTGGGGAGCACACATGGAGGGCAGATGTATTCAAGGACTATGGTCACAAAGGGAGCTACGCATGCACATAAACCAAAAGGAAATGCTGGCAGTGATACATGCAATCGAGGCCTTCAAACTCTTTCTGCATCAAGGCCACCTGCTAATAAGGACAGACAACACCACAGTTATGTGGTACATAAACAAGCAAGGAGGCACCCATTCCTACCCTCTTTGCAGACTGGCAATGACTCTATGGGAACTTTCCTTGAAACTCAATATAGAGTTGCAATCCCAGTTTGTGCCAGGAAAAGACAATATACTGGCGGACAGCTTAAGCAGAAATATCATGGATGCACACGAATGGATGCTGCACCCAGACATCTTCCTACAGATAACACTATCATGGGGAAGGCCGGACATAGATCTTTTTGCCTCCCCCCACAATCATCAGCTGAAGAAATTCTGCTCAAGGACATACCACCCACAAGCATGGAAAGTGGACGCCCTCTCTTTCAGCTGGAGAACTCTAACAGTGTATGCATTTCCACCTCTTCCATTAATGACCAAGGTCTTACTGAAGATCAGAACAGAGCAGCCAAAAGTGATTCTGATAGCTCCGGACTGGCCAAGACAGCACTGGTACCCACTGTTAAAGAGCATGTCACGCACGAAACCATGGCCTCTTCCTCAATGGCCACTTCTCCTGACACAGCACAATTACAAAACTCTGCATTCCAACCTGAAAACCTTGCAACTAACAGCCTGGAAAATACCTTGACTCCTCCTCAGGATAAGCTATCCAAGAGAGTGAAGGATATCATCATGGAAGCTCGCCGACCTTCCACAAGAAAGGCATATTCAGCAAAATGGAAAAGATTTCACACTTGGAGCACCACAAAGGGCCTAGATGCGACAGTGATGAACATGGCACATATCCTGGAATACTTGGCGGAAATGCTCCACAATGGCCTGTCTTACTCTTCCATTAAAATACATGCTTCAGCAATTTCAGCAGAGTACAATACTGATCCACCTGTCTTTTCTCATCCTCTCCTAAGACAGTTTCTAAGAGGAATTAAAAACATCAATCCTCCAAGGAAACCTCCAGTGCCTGCTTGGGACCTTAACTTCGTGTTGGAAAAAAAAATAACTCTGCCTCCCTTTGAACCAGCAGCATCTGCGGAACTACAGTTCCTGTCTTGGAAGACTGCTTTCCTTCTGGCCATAACCTCAGCAAGAAGAGTATCTGAGTTACAGGCCCTCATGGCAGTACAGCCATTTCTTATTTTTCATCAGGACAGAGTCTCATTGAGAACCAATCCTTCATTTATGCCAAAGGTGGTATCCAGGGTCTCATTAAACCAAGCTATTCACCTGCCTACCTTCTTTCCAAATCCACAAAACAAAGGGGAGAAACTTCTGCACACCCTGGACATACACAGACAGTTGCGCTACTACTTGGACAGAACTAAAAGCTACAGAAAAACTGACCAGCTGTTGGTAGCATATGCTGCTGGTGCACAAGGAAAAGCAATTTCCAAACAGACAATTTCAAAATGGATAGGGAATTGCATTTGTTTGTTATTCCTTTCATGGAAAAACTGTGCCAGCTAACATTAGACCTCATTCCACTAGAGCCACAGCCACCTCCACAGCTTTCTTAAGAGGGTGGCTACCAAGGACATTCTAGAAGCTGCTACATGGAGCTCCGTGCATACATTTTCCAAGCATTACAATTTACCTTTATATTCCAGATCCAGAGCAGGCTTTGCTACAGCAGTCCTGCAGGGCATTTTAGCTACACCATCCTTTACATAGATCCTCCACCCCCAGATTGGCTATGGTATTCTACCCATATGTGATGACTGCAGATGCATCCTTGAAGGACATAGTACAGTTTTGTACCTACCATAAATGTAGATGTCCGATAGGTATGCATCTGCAGTCAGGTTTACCCTCCCTCCTTCCCCTCTTTGGTATTTATTGGGTACTTTTCCCTCTCTTAGCTAGCTGGGGTTATCTATTATGGTGTATTTGTTTTATATATATATATATATATATATATATATATATATATATATATACATATATATTTCTGTGCATGTTTGGAATTTATTGCATTTCTCCAAATTTAGCCTTCCTTTGAGGGCACCTGGCATCTGGGGCAAGAAACACTGAGGAAGATGGCGTCAGCTGACACTTTTATACCCCAGGCGCTCTGACATCGGGGAAAGGGCGACATCAGCCGACGCCGGACCCAGACTTTGGAATCCGGCCGACCGAAGGGCTGCCTGAGGCAGGACAACCCATATGTGATGACTGCAGATGCATACCTATCGGACATCTACATTTATGGTAGGTACAAAACTGTACTTAGCTTCCATTGTATGGAAAGCTTTCTGCATGGCCCACCTCATAAGTAAGGGTATCTCATCCAGGAACAAAGAGGTCATAAAATTCCTCTATTCTTCCCTTATAAGGCCAGTTATTGAGTACAACGCCTCCTTTGGCATGTACCTCACAAAGCACATGCAGCAGCTGGCGAGACCACAGGGTTTCCTCACCAGGAGAATCTAGGGCTTCAAACACCTACCCTGCACAGATAGGCTAAAAGCTTTGTCCCTCTACACAGTTTCATACAGACTCCTCAAAGGTGACCTCTGTCTGGCATACAAAGCAATCTCAGACCCCGCCTTGATGGGACTGCTGCATATCCATAAGTCAAGCTCCACTTGAGCAACCCATACACGTGACCTCAACCTCGTCTGTGATATCAATAGGACTTGTTGGCGGGACAGATTTGTGTCCCAGAGACTCTCCCATCTGTGGAATAGACTCCATCTCCACATCCAGCAGAGTACCTCATTATCCCTTTATAAGCGCAGCCTGGATAACTGGATTGGAAACAGAAAATACACTCCTGGGATTCCACCTGTGTCCCTGTTGGACAGGAGCTCTGGATGCTGACTTGTCTAAACATGGGCTAAGCTCTTGGCTCGGCTTATAAGGGCCTCAGAGCCAATAGCACAGTGACCTCCTATGGGTGACTGGATGAGATTGCCTTGAATTCACTTACAGGGGTTACACAACTCAGACAGGGTCAATAGTTGTTGATCGTGGAAGCAAGGGTAGACATTTGCTAGGCTTGTAAGGGAGCTAGGATCATTTGCCTAGTAACTTCCTATGATCCTATGGTGCTAGAGTCCCTATGAAAGCTGAGCCCATTTACTGTCATTCTGTCACATAAGGAGCAGGAGTGAAGGTCTCACCAATCTTATAAAACCAACAGGAAAGTGAGCAGTTACACAAGGTACACTTACTTACCTTTGAAGTACTGAAACCTGTGGGGGATGGTTGGTGGGGTGGGGAGTGGTGGAGGATGGATCAAAGCAGCCTGAGGCATTTTTAAAAATGTGTATTCCTATTTCATGGTTGGCCTGAGAGCAGCAGCTGACTATCGCTGCTTGGTGGCCCTGCAACATCTCCATACTCCTTTGTCCAGAAGTACCCTTTTTGGTGTGGACAACTCATTAGAAAGGGGATTGGTCTATGTTCTACTGCTGAATTATGGCTACTATTTGCTCTTCCCTCAAGAATCGTTTACTCCCTGTCTGGTACTAAACACCCTATGTCGGGGTGCCTTCGCATGGTGGGCCGATGTAGTTTTACCTATACAGAAAGAGGTACACCACCTCAGTCTGTAATAGCCCTTGGGTGAGACCACATTGACAGTTTGGGGAATTCAAGAGTGGGGGGAGGGGGGTATGAGTGTCCAACACCAAAATTTTGCATGCAAATGCATAGATATGAGTGTCATAAGCATTTTCTGCCCATGCTTCCTGGAACAACATTTATTTTACCGGTAGTCAACAAGAGTTAAATTGAGCATGTGCTGGAGCTCTCTGTCTGAGAATGGTACGCAAGCTTGACCCCTTTAATGTTTTCCTCATTCCAGGCCACTCCAGTAGATACTCAATCCACTTACTTGAACTTATGTCACTTGATGCATGGTCTAGGCTTTGTCTCTATATACGAGCACAGCTTACTGATGTTGGACATGGAGAAAATAAACATCAAATTCATTAAGTCTCAGCACAGGAGGAAAACATGACCTCAGCCAGGAAGAAAAAGGCACAAAGGCCTTCAATACAAAGGGGGGGGTTGAGACAGGCAATGTGTAAGATGGTTGAAACTTATTGAAACACTGTGGGTCGACAAGAAGTAGGTAGGCAAGCAGGAATTATTCTCCATCAAATATGTTTGTAGAACTGTAGCTGTAGAAGACGTCCAAATGCAACCAACCAAGTATACCCATAATGGCCTGCTAAGAGAATAGTATTAACAATACGAGCGCACTTTCTAGAGCAATTGAGCCTTTTTTGTAGATCTGATGAAGCGTACCTAGTGTACGCGAAAGCGCTTATCTCTGTAATAAAACCTTTTTATATATCGTGGTGGTCTGCTTCCAGTGTTTCTGCTTTTTTGTAGGGTATAATACAAAACTGCCTTTCTCAGGAGAGAGTCTGAGTTAGTATTATTGCAAATATTTCATTATAGTTTTGCTTATAGATACCAGGTTTCAATGTTAGAGCTGGATTAACAGATTAAAAACATGTTTTAAGTAAAACAGATTTGTAATTATATAATATTAGCACAGTTATAGTGAGAGAAGCTGAATATTGCAACAATAAAATTGGGTATTTGAGAATGTATTACTATGACATTAAAAGAGTTAACTTAGACACCTGTCATTAGCACAGTTACCCATCAGAAATGAATTGAAATCTAGCATTATATTATGAATTACTGTGCTACTCTTCACTGTTTGGGTTATGTACTTTGTCACATCAAGTAATGAATACTTAAGTATTTATCACGTATATGTCATTTAAGCAAGACGTTTGCATAATAAAGTTAAAGCTGTCAGAGTTCTGTAATTGTCATCATCTAAATGTAAAATGACATTAATTCCTAAGCAGACACAGTGAAATACATTTTTAGAACATTCTGATCTGTAGTTACACTGAAGAAAAGTTATTTTCCCAGTAAACATCATTATTAAATTATCACATATGACATAGGCAGTCTTACACTTATATATATATATATATATATATATATATATATATATATATATATATATATATGAAAACAAACAACATTGACCCCACTGTAGTTGCAAACATCATACATCATAGACAACATTGAAACAACTGTAGTGCCAAACATTATACATCAGTTATCTATCCAGTCATTGCCAGTTAAGCATTATATGGCTCATTCCAGTCCTGCCTGTTAAACCTTGTTCCTTCTCTGCATGTATTGTTCTCACAGTTCCCATTTTTCTAAGTAGTTTGCTCCTTCCCTTTTCTAAAGATCCCAATTCCAGTTGTTTTATCACTATTACTATATTCACTACCTCATGTAATGTTGGTCTAGACTTTGATTTCCATTTTCTACAAATTGCATTTTTGGCAGCCACCATAATTAGACTCAGCAAGGCTGTACTATGTCTAGGCAATGCAGAATAGCTAAAAAAAATCATCTGCCCCAGTCAATCCAATCTACTCACCCAGCATCTCCAACAGAGTGGTTCACAGGAAATCCCTAAAGTCGGCTAGATCTTTACAATCCCAAAAAATCTGTCCTCGGCCACCTCTTTCTTTCCTATACACCTCCAACATTTGCTGTCCACCTGAGGAAAAATTCTTTGGAGTCTACTTGAGGTATAAACATACCTATGTAGACACTTCCAGGCAATGATCCTAAAGCTTCTAGACTTTTGTTGCATATTTGGAAGCTCCCGACTGATTCTTATAATTATCATGCAATATTTTGTATGCTCTACTAATTATTCCTTTTTTAATGGCAGCTTCTGTTCTAGATTCTAGAATCCATTAAAAACTCTACGGTGCTGGTCTTTCATTTAGGGGACCCCCTGCCCCATTTCTTTCTCTTTGCCTATACTCTGATAACAGTCCTTGATAGGGAAGGCAATCTCTAACCTAAAATCCAAATAAATTCTTGGCCACTTCCCATTCTATTATCTTTCCCTTTCTAGTTATTTGCTCCCAATACCTTGGTTCCTTTGCCAGTTTTCTCCAGTAAATTGCAGCCTCCTCTTGCCTATTATCTGTATCCCTAACCAGAGTCATACTTATCGGAAATCTCTTTTCTCCATTCTCATGCTGGTTTAGTTCGTAGAATACTCCCTGCTATTTTATGAATATAATATTGTGTATGATTTTAAAAAGTTATTGAAGCACAAACCTATCCAGAGCAGCCTTTATGTAATTCATGCATTGTACCACTTTGCATGGCAACATATTAACGTTTTGTGTATGTATTATAATAAAATATAATAAAAATTAGTCATCATTACAATCAATAAGTATCTTATTAAATGAGTGACATTAGGAAAGAAATTCAGCACTAGAAATTAGCAATATTTGCTACAAGCATACCTCGCAACCTCTAAGCACCAGAAATCTGGGCAAAGCAGGACATAAGAGGGGACAGAAGCCTAAAAACAGGTACAAGTTTTAAATATTGCTCTTAGAAAATTAGAAAGTTAATAGAATGGGATTGTTGTTTGCATGCATTTTCTGAAAGATACGAAGTCTGAAACACAAATGCATGTCATTATAGATAATCCCAGTAACCTGTCAATAAAAACACAAAATTCTCATGAGGATCAGAAAAACAAAATAGGAAGGAGAAATCTGGACATTCTGCAAAAATCTGCACAGCTGAGAGGTGTGAGCTCCTACATCCATAAAATTGCACAGTGCAAGTCACTCAATGCAAAATTAATAAAAAAATACATATAAATGTCTACAGTTTTTCACTTTGTTCTGAGGCTGCAAAGATGGTGTATTTACAGATCCAGATGTGGCAAAAGAGCCCCCACAGTATACGAATTTTTGGCTCTTTTCTTTCAACTCTTGTACTCATTCACAAGCCCAGTGATGTCATAAAACACTCAATTAATTTATCTTAAAAATCAATGGATATGTCCATGCTTTAACCCCGACTAAACTCTAACTCACACTAATTTCCTCTACCTATCCATCTCACTCTCTATTTACCTTCTTTCTATGTGCATGTATTACTTCCATTACTTTGTATGAGTTACCTCTCTGTACTATTCCTTCTCCTCTTTCAGGTTTCATCTCGATCTATCAGAATCTAATTTTACTTCTCAGTATAATGCAGTAATACTGTAACCTAGTAAATTATCTAACCTAACTCTCCTGCGAAGTCTCATATTGTACTCTTGTGTATATACATTCTGAAAGATATTTTAAGCAAATGTTTCTTTTTATTGCATAATTCTGTATATGTTTTCTTTAACTTGTTAAGTAGTAGTTAGTGGAGCTTTTCTCCTCGGGCCTCCACTGAAAATGGACATGTATCCAGTTGGACTAGCCCGGTTAACAAATGTAAAATAAAATAAAAAAAAATAAAATTAAGGGATTGCAATTTGTTTTGTAAAATAAATAGAACTTATGGGGCACAGTGTCCTTTGGATAGGAGAACAAAAAGAGGCTCAAGGCACGTCACGTAGTGTACAATTGGCTGTATTTGATATGGTCACATATACTGATTTGACCAAAAAAGGGGCCCTTGGTCTTTGTGTGCCAACCGTAAAGTATAGCATATCTTGAACTAGTAAATTACTGGCTGGCTGGAACACAGCTGCCCAAGTGGTTTTCATGGGATATCTCTTTTGAGTGAAAGCTGGTTTCAGATGAAACCACCTGCCAAAAATGAAAAAGGATTTGCTTCACTTGAATATAGGTTCTATGATAGCATGTGGCTTAGAAGTGGATGGCATGATGGACATTCTGTGACTCCAGGAGATGAGCTGGAAGGGCAGAGTGGTGAAGTCTCTTGGTTTACTTAATTGTATGTTAGGTATTTTATTTTGCAACCTTTGTAATCAATGTTTCGGTATAAAATTCCGCAGTAAAGTTAAAGTTTTGTTTGATGCAGAATATCTGTGTAATTTTGAAATGCCATAATAGTAGATTCATTTCTGTTAATTTTAGATTATCCATATCGCATCGCTTTTACTTGGTTTTATGCCCCAGGTTGTAATCATCTGCAGACTTGTGCATCCCACATCCATATAACTCCAATTCACAAAACACTATTGCATAAAAATGAAGGCCTCTTCCTGAACCCTGGAAAACTCCATTAAAACTGACAGCCAGGTAGATAAGTACCTGTTATATCAATCATTTGTTTATAGTCTTAAGTGTTTTCCTTTTTAAACAAATGTGTATTTAACTGTAGTTCAGTCAACCTTTCGGTCAGTTTGTCACATTGAATGGCATCATATATTGTAACAAAATCAAAGTAAACTCTAAAGGCATAAAATTAAATATTTTTCCACATTTATACCATAGTTGGGAAAACCTCACTAAGTTTCTATAAAAAACCTGTCTCCAGCAAATCCTCATTACTATATATCAACACAATTTCAGCACTTAGAGCATTATTCTGTTTTATAACTGCTCTCTTAAGTTCTAGTCCTGCAGTTGTCATAAAAATTATATCTTGTAACTTTAAGGCTTTAAATGTATGACACAGCCATCCATGTTATTTGTGGGCATCTGTTACATTTATTCCATGCCTTGCATTCAACAGAGTTATTATAACCTTGACCTGCATTGTCTTATCACTGCAGTTATTTAGAAACAAATTAAAAGAGCACCTATTTACGGACACTACATTCTATTGCCTCTGTGATAATAACTATCTCGTACAGCTGACACTGTAGCCACATATTTCCTGTAAAGACATCATTTTAACAATGACCGATGGTTGAATGACTACCTTAAATGTACACACTGTAAATAGAAAGCAATTTTATCTTCACCTTGTTAGTGAGTACTCTGTCCTGGATATCATTTTTTGCTTATGTGTTACAGCATGGTGCCTAGATCATGGCTGAATAAGGACGGCCAACTAGTTCATTTACCCATTTATCAAACTTAAAGAAGTAAATAAATGAAGAACTTCGTCATGCAAATAATCCTCAGAAGAGAAAATAATGGCATCTTTCATGGCTTTAAAGTTAAATAAGACCCTTGATGCTATTAAATGTATACCATCTCCTGCAAAAAAATGACATTTTTTTCCAACAGTTCTTCCCAAACCATAAAAGAGTTCTGTGTTTAGTTGCAATACTTCCTCTTTAGTCAACTGGTGTATATTAGTACCCTGCCAGTAGGATCACAATCCCAGAGAAGGAAGCCTTATTTCACATCTATACTGCTGTATAACCAAACATTATTTCACATCTACAATGCTATATAACCAAACTTTTTATTTTTCCTTTTCAGAAAACAGTGTTCTCAATGGATTGTTATTGATGTGTGCCATTTGTTGGTAGGTGAGTACTGTCTTCTGCTCCGTGTAAAGTGACAACTGTAATGTACTGAAAATAACCATATTATGCATATTTTAATCATCGAATCACAGTATATTACAGTTTAATTTCAGTCATGTACTTGGAGCGATGTTTCATAGGTTCATAGGTGTGTACTAGGCTAATGGCCCTGGGGCCTTTACAAGCCTAGCCCACAGAAGTGCCCTGGTATTGTGCTGCCCGTTGTTAGTTCCCAGTGCCTCTATCAATTGATCCCTGGGGTGAACTTTCTATTTCCCATACACTCAGCAAGATTTCTCTTGAAGAGGGCTAGTGAGGTGCTTTGCTTGGCATGTATGGGAAGTCTATTCCAGAGCATGGGTAGTCTCTGTGTTATGAACCTGTCCCTCCAGCATGTTCTGTTGATTGTGGTAATGAGGTTGAGGTCTCTGGAGCGTGTGGTGCGGAGGGATTGGGATTTCAGTATTTAGTGTTTACCAGTTCCAGCCAGTAAAAGTTAGCCTTTTTAGAATGGTTGTTCATTCCGGTTACTATCGAAATGGTCTACAATGAACGATCATTCTAAACAGCAAACTTTTAGTGGAAGGAGCAGTTGAGAAGGACTGTATTGAAACATATAACCCAGGTAAAAGTGGTATCTCAATGTGGTGAATTTATAAGTGTAACAATCATGAGTGGAAGCCATGTGGCATATGGCAGGTGTCACAGAGTTACTCCTGCTTACCAACAACTGCTCCGAGGCTCTTAGAGTAAGACGTCCAATCAAAGTATGAAGTAGTGGTGGCTGGTGGGGGATGCGGGGCAAAAGAGTAAAATTAGGGACAGATTTTAATTATTAACATAAAACCTTATAAAGAAGTGGAAAAGGAATGCTCGTGAGAGGTTGGATTTATCATCTGACAAGGACGCTGGAAGCATATCTCAACTTCTTAAAGCAGGAAATCTGGACAAAGCCATATGTAAACATGGGGACCTTTTTTAAACCTTACTGTTACAAATTAGTCTTTTGATAGAATTATAGGTTCTGCATTAGCATGAACTTAGTAAAAGGTTATGAATTCAGAAACACAAATGCCTGTCAGTAATGTCCAACTTCAGTCCTGAAAGATTCAGCACTAATGTCCCAGAAAAGCACAATTTTGTGAAAAAAGGACCAGAAATAATTGACAAAATTCATGGACATTCTGCAAAAGTATGTACACTTGAGAAGTATAACCGAAAATGTCCTGTTCTGGACCATTCAGCAGTTATTACTGTAACTGCCTTCTCAGGTTTACAGCTGAATATATTGGCACATACGTAAGAAAGAACTTAGTAAAAAAAGACAGTGAACCAATATAACAATTTAGAGACATTCATTTATTGACCAGCTAAAAAAATTATTACATGCATGATGTTAGGAATGATGCAGCAAAGCCGTAAACCCAATAGCAAAGCAACAACACAAAGCTAAAGAGCAGTTGAGATTCGGAGCCAAAGCAAGATTGGAACAGAAGATGTACAGAATGTTTATAGGCAGATTGACACTGTGACACTGTGGGTGGGAATTTGAGTGATGGGGTCAAGTGGGTGTTACTTTGGTCATATTTAGTTTGGACCCGAATTCTAAATGCTGGGATTGTCCCTTTAAGCACTAACTTGTGAGAGGGCAAGTTAGATCACCATTTGCTCTGGGATTAATGAGGGACTTGTTCTATAGAGGATCAGGGAGAAAAAGTGTGGCAATGCTGTTCATTACTCAGCTGAATTGCTTGCAGTGCAAAAGTGAGCAACTGAATTGCCTGCTGAGCAGCAGAGAAGCCTTGGAGGGTTTTGCAATTGGTATCTAGGGAAAAATGTTTCTAGATGTTTGCGTCGATATAGGGCACCACTTATCCCCATTGCACTGTGCACAGATACTCGCAAATGCAAGACTTATATACAGGCAAAATTAAAGTTTTAAACTAGTCTGCCAATAGGAAATCACACAATGATCCTTCCTCCAGCAGTCCCCAGCTCAGACAAGGCTATAGCTACACTCTTCTGCCACAATGGCTCAGGGATGCCCTTTTTAATGTAAGATGGCTGTATTCCAGTTCAAGTATATAAAAAACAGGCTAGATTGCAAGTCTGGATCTAGTCTATGCTATCTAAATATTTCAGTGCAAAAAAGTGCAGATACTGAAGCAGGCACAAACAGTAAAAAATGCTCTAAATAATGCACTAAAACAGTAAAATGCAGTTGAAAATGTGCAGATGAAGCTCAAAATAAACTTAATTTCTTGTTTGTAGATTTGGATGGCTTGGATTCAGGGAGGAACACTCTAGACCTCTGGCAAAGGATGCCAAACACAGAGCAACTCCAGTTAATTGAGCTAAAATCCGCCCAAATATGAGATTTGTATACAGGCAAAATTAAACATTTTTAAACTGTCAGTAAAAGTCTATACCACATCATAACCAACTACTGCAGCACTTCCATGTTACCTGAAACTCATGAGACATATATAAACACTATTCTCCTGGGGGTTTCAACTATCCTTTCATCAACCAGGAGACCCACACTACCACAAATATGCATGCACTGCACTTCCTAGGTTTCATAAATGCTAGCTCCTTACTTAGGTCAACTAGCTCAAGACTCCTCTACAGGATCAAAAATATTGGCTCTATTCCTTACCAGTATTACACCATATTCACTGAATCTGTAGATGCCCCAACATTGTTCGTATCCAACTGCCCCTCAGTAATATTCACTACAAGGGTAAAATCTGATTTACTATCAAATCTTCTGTCTTTAAAGACTATTCTATGTCAGTGCTATCAAAGCTAGCTGATGGCCCAGTGAAATTTAAGTACTCTTCCACTCCTCAGTGACCTCGGCTATCACACTGCTATACTCACCTAAAAGCTGATACTGTAGCATGGGTCTCCCCCAGATACAAATATAATGCCAAGCTCAGGAATAAAACTTATGGTGGATTACTAGTATAAACAAACTAGACAATAAGAGGAAGAATTATGTTGTCAGTACGTACAAACATAATACAGTACCCCAACTTCTAATGAGCTCAAAGATTATCAAAGAACTCAGAAATAAAATTAACTCCTCCAAAGGTTAAGTATGAACTGAGAATTGCCACCTATGTTACTTAAGGACAACCACAAAGCCTTTATCACATATGTCAGAAGTCTTAAAAACTATATCCAGCATACACTAAGCTACGACATAACACAGGGAAATTACTAGAACACACAGCTAACATATTAGTGGATAAATGTATCTGATGTTTTATATACTTGTCTCTCCCTAACTTCCCCCACATAGTAGCAAGCTCACAGCCCTCTTGGATCACTTTGTAGTAAGTTCTGAGAGCGTTTTCCAAGGCCAAAAAAACTAGCTCCATAGGTCCAAACAAATGTTGCCTTCTTGTCAGCACTAAGCAATGCCTAATAGACTTACTACTGAACCCATTCAGTTTCAGCCTTTCTACTGGATTCATGATGGAGGTGTTGAACTTCTGTAATCATCCCACTCCACAAGAAAGGACCCATCATGGAAGCGATCAGCTGACTTAGATCGCAAAAGCGCTTACTCTTGTTTAATAAAGTGGTGTGAAACTGCAAGTGAACCGTTTCCTACCTTGACTACTACATCTCAGTTACAATCTTTGGTTTTATAAAGGGCACTACTGTGAAGCTGCAAGTGATTTATTTCCTGACGTGGATTATTCCATTTTTATCTTCAGCTGTGGTCTAACCATTGGTCTTTTTATTAATGCACTTCTAGTTTGCCAATATACCAAAACACTTGTTCCCATAATAAGTGTCTAGGCTGTTCTTAAAAATATTAAACTAGTGCTTGCTTTAGTGTAATTTGGTAGTCTGTTCCATGCATCAGCTGCTGTCTCAGAGAACTAATTAGTACACTTCTCATTCCTATAGAATCACCTACATAGGTTGTCTGATAATTCTGTAGTACTTTTTGATAACCCCAAACATTCCCAGAGTTAGTTGTCTCTATATGGCCTATATACCTGAATAAGATCTCGTCTTAGATATCTGTAAGAGGCTCTGTCTTTCATAATAACTTCAGTTTTCACATCTGTGGATGCCCTTGGTATATTTCTACCGTACTCTTTCCATTTCACTTATACTTGTTTTCTTATAGAGTTTCCATATTGTCATTTCATACTCGAGTCTGGGTTTAATGTAGCTAACAAACAATTACTTATTTTTGATTTCCTAGCTTTATAAATCTTTTTATGCAACCTATAGTTCTACAGCTGTCATTAACCAATTGGTTGATATGATTAGAAGAAGAAGATTCTCAATTGTCAGAGTAAACAGGTGGTCTATCCAACAAGGTGTTCCCACTGTCCGGTCTTCTATATTGGAAAGACCGACAGAAAATTGCGAGAATGAGAGTATGAACACATATACGCTATAGGGAGATGTAAAGGAGAGAACACCCTTGCGAGACACACAATGGACCATCCATCCCATAGTTTTACCTTTCAAGTTATAGATCAAGTTCCTATAGATAATAGGGGGGACCTGAGTCTTTGATTCTGGAACGTTGTGAATTAATTTGGCAACTAGGACTAGATGCTTGTCACTACCCAGGCATCAATGAATTGAGTTCCATCATGTTCATAGGTTCATAAGTAGGTACTAGGCTATCAGCCCTAGGGCCCATACAAGCCTAGCCAAAAAATGTACCCTGGCTTTCGCCACCCAAGAAAATTATTTTCCTGTGCCCCTGTCGAGCAGAGCCACCAAAGTGATCCCCGGGGTGAATTTCCCATTTCCCATCCAATCATCAAGAATTTTCTTGAAGAGTGCTAATGAGGAGCTCTGTTTGACATAGATTTGACATAGATAGGTAGTCTGTTCCAGAGTATGGGAAGTGTCTGGGACAGGAATCTATCCCTCCAGCATGTTCTGTTTATTGTGGTGACAAGGTTTAGGTCCCTAGAGCATGTAGCTCGGAGGGATTGGGATTTCTTTAAGTGGAGCATGTCCAACAGCTCTGGGTTTGACATAGCTTTGTATGTTAGGCAGAGATCGCCCTTGAGTAGGCGATATGCGATGGAGTAAAGTTGTAGTTTTTTGAGACGGTCTGCATAGGGCATCTGTTTGAGGCCAGTAATCCTCTTTGTGAGGTAATTCTGTGGTCTTTCCAGTTGTTGTAGATGCCTTGTGAGGTACATACCAAAAGGGGCATTGTACTCTATAATGGGTCTGAGTGATGAGTAGAGGGGAACAATGACCTCTTTTTTCTGGATGAGAATCCTTTTGTGATAAGATGAGCCACGTAGAAGGATTTTCTGACTACTGTGGCGATGTATTGTCAAAGGAGAGACTACTGTCCACCTGTGTCCCAAGGTCTCATCACATTTTCGGCATTAAGTAGACTACCAGCTATGTGGTTTGGGGTCCAAACTTTTTGTCCCAAGGTCTC
>NC_056728.1:1243032963-1243049911 GCF_019279795.1 Protopterus annectens | reverse complement strand
TTTGAAATATCTTCAATAATCTACTTAAAACAATGTTATATAACAACATATCTTAAATAATCTATTTAAAACAATGTAGCACATTCCCCTTCTGCAATTAATTGAAAAACACCTTCCAGTCAAGCCCAGTTTCTGAAGTTAGGGGCTTTCAAACATTCATTAGCTGGCTGCAGTAGCCTTTTTGTGGTGTCTGCTACTATAACATTGCAGATATGTAGCTAGGCAGTGAAGGGGAGAGACCACTTGGGCAATAAATGTCATGGAGATGAGGTTTCAGTGGACATTCGATTTTGAATGCTAATAATACAACCTTAACAAACACTTAAGTGCTCAGTGTGTGGTCTAGTACAGTACTGGAGACTAGAAATGAAAATGGTATTGCCATTTGTCAGGGTTCAGTATCATATACTCAGATATCCTAACCATCACTTAAAATTGGCTAAAGCCTAACATATCAGATGTTGAAATACCAATGTATTGTATTTATTGCAGCAAGCAGTTTGCTGCAATTTCTGTTAAAGAGAGAGAGAGAGAGAGAGAGAGAGAGAGAGAGAGAGAGAGAGACAGGACTCTTTAGTCCCTCAAGCAATAGGACGATTTTATTTATTTCAGTGACTGACAGATTCCTTTAACCAGCTGCATGCACTAATTCGCCAAAATATAGTGCTATTGTCGTTCTGAAAATGCAGGTTGAATGGTAACAGGTTGCAATGGTTATTTGATTTCAAATATCATTTCAAATATCATAACATGCAAGCCATTCACATTCTTATTCTTCAGAAAATATGACTAGGATAGACTCTTAAATCACCCCAAAAAGTCTGAACTAAGGAGACAGAAATTATATTGCTTAGCCTATCAGGAAAGACCAAGCAGAGGAAATCTTATGTAAACAGGACACCTCAAGTGATGGATAAGACAATCTGACCACCTGTGTGACCAAGCATTATTTTCGCTGAGATACTGAAAGAAAACAAAGGAGCTTCATGTGACACCTGAAGGTGTTACTGCTGAATGCCAGGAGCCTTACTAGAAATCTACATTCAATGCAAGCAGTGTTCATACTTGAGAATATAGACATCTGTGCAGTTACTGAGACATTGTTTAAAGAGGCAGAGGTTACCCCGTCAGTGCAAACCTTCAGTGCCTTACACAATTTTAGGTCAGTAGTTGCCCACGCAAGGGCTAAAAGTAGATGTGTATCAATGTACATCAATAACAAGTACATCCCTATTGTAGTCATACAGGATGATGTGCTGGAGTTCCCCACAAGCAGATTCCCATAGGCAAAACCTGTAAAATATCCTAGCCAGTTGTAGGTCACCCTGTATGTCCCAAGAAGCTCACAGTGCACACTTAGACCTATTGAAAACACTTAGCATCCAACCTAACACCCCATTCAAGGGAGACTTTAATTACCCCTTTATAAACCAGGGATCTTACATGCTTTAAAGTTACAGGCACAGAGATTCTTGGACTTCGTATATGCAAACAACCTTGACCAAATAGTGAATACACCCAGCAGAGGCTCCAACATACCGGACCTCGTGCTCACAAATATGGGAGAATGCTGCACCTCCCCAGTGTCTCATCCACCCTGGCAAGGTCTGACCATAAAGCTGTCTCCTTCAAAATCAACTCTGAAATCCTATTAAAACCAGTAACAGTTTAGAACTATTCCAGTGCAATTACCTTTATTAACTGATGGTTTCTACAAAATTGCTGTCAGAAACTCTGCACAACCATGTCAATAGCTGCATGGAGGATAATGTACTTACCATAAGTAAGCCCAAAACTAGTACCAGAAACAAACTGCCCTGGTGGCATCCCAAATTAAACAGAACATACAACAAAAGGAAAAAGTTATGGCAAAAGCCAGGAAGGGTAATTCCCATTAAGATAAAAACTCTCTCATTAAAGTGTAAATAGTTAATTAAGAGGGCTAATTAGGTGAAGCAGAATCAACTTTGAAGTTAAGATAACCTCCCAATGAAAGATAACTATAAGGATTTCTACAATTATATTAAAAACCCAAAGGGCAGCATACAGCAATGTGCTGAACTGGTGGTTAATGGTGTCACACTCACCAAGTCTAACAATAAAGCGAACCTGTTAGCAGACAAATTCAGTTCCAGTTTTACCCTCTCTCATCTCCAACCATCCCCTAAAATCACCCTCAAACATAACCAGTCCCACTATAATTAGGGAACATGTACTTGGCTGCTCTCACTGAAACCAAGGATATGGTCTCAGTAGGCCCTGATAACATCCCAAGATGCCTTTGGATTAGTCTAAAATATGACTTATCAGCACCCATGGCATTATTATTTAAGTATAGATATAAAATAGGCTTTGTGCCACATAAATGGAGGACTGTGATGGTCATCCACCTTCATAAGGGAGGATCTTCAACTGATTCTGGAAGCTACAGACCTATTAGTCTGACTAGTCTTACTTTCAAATCTGTAGAAAGAAATATCATGGAAATTGTCAACAAGGACTTAGGAGACCTCCAGACACTAGATTCATCAGTTTGGCTTTGTTAAAGGAAGGTCATGCTTACTGAATCTGGTGGACTTGTTTGAAAAGGTCATTAAGGCAATGGATGAGGGGAAAATGGTGCATAAAGCCTACCTAAATCTGGCTAAAGCATTTGATACAATGCACTTTGGCATTGTGAGCAAACTTATGGAACTAAGTATAAACCGCTTTATAACATTCCGGATAGCTACATGGCTCACTGATAGGACCCAGAAGGTTAGAATAGGTGAGATCACCACCACAAAGAGACTAGCCACCAGTAGGGTCCCGCAGGGCTTTGTGCTAGGCCCACTCCTCTTTGGCATCTACTTCTCAGATGTCAAAGTCAAAGGCCTCTGGCTAACCAAGTTCACAGATGACTGCAAAGTGGGAGCAGTCATTGAATCCCCCCAAGATGAGAACACCCTTCAGGGAGTACTAATACAGACAAATGTGTAGTGCCAAATCCATGGCTTAAAACTCAGTACCAAGAAATGCATTCTAGTACCTTTTCGGAAGTCTGCCACCCCAGGTACGTCATCCATAAAACACCCTTAAATGCTGATTCACTAGTCGGGGAGCTGGAAACTTGTGTAAACCTAGCCTTTGACCAACATGAGTCCAAGCTATTAATAAAATATTTATATGTTGTTCAACTTGTAAGCCAAGGTATGGCATCTAGGTCCAGAGAGGTCAATAAACAGCTGTACTTGGCAGATCTATTTTAAAGTGTAATGTCCACTTTAGTATGTACCTGACCAGACTCATCCACCAAGTGGAACACCCACAAAGGTTCCATACAAAAAGAGCACAGGGAGTAAACAAAATATCCTACACTGATCATCTCAAAGCCATGTTTCTTTACTCGGTATCATACAGACATCTGACAGGCGATCTTGCCTGGCATACAAGACATCCCTAGACCCTATTTTGATGAACTTTTTTCACATCCACAAAACAAACAGCATCAGAACTACTAAATTAAAAGACCTAAATTCTGCTTGCGAGGTAAATAGGACATGTTGGACAGACAGATATGTTTCTCAGACAATTCCCATTCTGTGGAAGAGGCTCCCTATCCATGTGAAGCTCCCTATCCCCATTTAAGAGTAACTTGGACCAATGGATGGGTAATCAGAAATTCATCCTTGGTCTGGCTGCTATGTCTGGAAAGGACAGAGTCAGTTAGTAAATCACCCTCTATATAAATCAAATATTTGGTTCACATTTGGCTTGCACAGCTAAGTTTATATGGGCCATACTGGTCGTTAGCCTAGTATACACCAATGAACAAAGAACATCCTCCTAAATGTTATGCTCCTTGTAAATGTCTCACTGAAATCACCTCACTTACAAATGTGATATAAATACAGGCCCTGTAATGGAGGACAAACTTTTAAAGTAAGTAAGCAAATGAACAAAAAAAGTATGATTGCTTAAAAAGTACTTGGGGATATAAATATCAACTTCAGGACCTCGGAGGTCAAGGAGGGGCACCAGTAGGAGCCGATGGTCAACAGTCTGGAGGAAAATAGCAAAACTTTGGTACAATTTATGAATATATGATGATATGTTATTTACCTCTTTTACAGTAACACCCATCAGTAACGAAACCATGGCTGACATATCTTAATAATCTATTTAAGACAATGTAAAGGACTCCTTCTTAAACATATTCCCTTCTGCAATTAATTGAAAAACACCTTCCAGTCAAGCCCAGTTTCTGGAAGTTAGGCCAAACATCTGGCTAGCTGGCTGCAGTAGCCTTTTGTGGTGTCTGCTACTATAACATTGCAGATATGTAGCTAGGCAGTGAAGGGGAGAGACCACTCTGGGCACAAAATGTCATGGAGATGAGTTTCAGTGCTGACATTCGATTTCTGAATGCTACTAATACACTTAACAAAACACTTCAGTGCTCAGTGTGTGGTCTAGTACAGTACTGGCATTCAGAAATGAAAAATGGTATTGCCATTTGTCAGGGTTCAGTATCATATACCAGATATCCTAACCATCACTTAAAATTGGTTAAAGCCTAACATATCAGATGTTGAAATACTCAATGTATTGTATTTAGCTGCAGCAAGCAGTTTGCTGCAATTTAAAGGGGAGAGAGAGAGAGAGAGAGAGAGAGAGAGAGAGAGAGAGAGAGAGAGAGAAAGAGGACTTCTTTTAGTCCTCAAGTACAATAGGACGTATTTTATTTATTTCAGTGACTGACAGACTCTTTAACCAGCTGTATGCACGACCTGCGAAAATACAGTGCTATTGTTGTTCTGAAAATGCAGGTTGAATGGTAACAGGTTGCAATGGTTATTTGATTTCAAACATCATTTCAAATATGGGGGGTGTGGGGGGTGAGGCCCCCAACTTACTTTTCTGTTACTAAGCAATATTACATCAAAAGTTAACAATATTATATGAAATGAAGTAGGGGGCTTTGCCCCCACACCCCCCCCTAACTATATATTCTAACTCCAGGGTCGCACTGCAGTAGGGAAGGGGGCATATTCCATTTTCTTGCTGATAATACTTGTCGGTCAAATGAAGTGTCAGGCAAATGAAGTGTCAGGCAAATAAAATTTCAGTCATTTGGTCTCAGGCAAATGAGTGTCAGGCAAATGAAAGTTAGGTCAAAAGAAGTAGACCCATGCACGCACACACACACACACACACACACACACACACACACACACACACACACACACACACACACACACACACATTCACTCATGCAATTTTAACTGCATACACCTCACAGTAAGACTCTGTCCGGTTCGATTCTCAGCTAGAGCGTCTTCTGCGTGGAGACATGCGTGAATGGGCGTACCTTCGTTGAAGGTTGTGTGTCAGGGCTGGTAACTCGGCACGTAAAAATCAACTACCAATCATTAGCGGACCAGAGTTCCGCTGTGGCGACCCCTAACCGGGAAAAGCCGAAAGACACAACAACAACACAAATATACACGTGTTCACCTAAAAAGTTACATAAAATGATTGTTAAATGACCACAAAGCCTATGACAAATCCTACATGTCTAAAAGAATTTACCCACTCTAACGACACCAACAAAGATCTAAAGAAAAACCACTGAATATCTGAGGAAATATCAACAGACATACTGAAATAATTCCTCACAAAGTGCAGTAAAACTGGTGAACCTGCACAAATGAAACTACCCTACACTGTATTACACTACTTAAACCAATAAGACATTACTAGAAAAAGTTTTCTAAATATATAATTCCTAATTATCTGCCACACTAAAGACAATAGCTATAATTCATCACATCTTAAATAACAAATCACCAAACATAAAATGTGCACTTACATGTAATATCTAGCTTTGTAGTAGAACAAAGTTGTGTAAAGACCACATTTTTCTATAAAGTGCATTGCTTCTCCAAATGAACTCCACAACATCTACCTGCTACCTAAGCAACAAAACACAGCAATTATATATCCCTAACATTTACCACAACAGGACTTTAATAATAATAATGCACTAACCTCTCATCCAATCCTCCCGTCTAACTGCAATGTTTCAAATGAGCTGAATTTTGTAGAAACTGGCAAACAGGGGGCACCCTCCAGACAATAAAAAAAAATCTGCCTTTGTTTCCCCCAGGATAACTACTTTGTGAAGAATGTATTATTTTGCCACCAAAGTTGAATAAATAAATGCCCATCATCTAAGCTTCTCTTACAGTGACAATGTCAGTAAGACAACTGAAAACAGTGTAATTACTGCCTTGTCAGTCTGAATATGACCATTTGCACCTCTGCAGGCACCAATTGTTTAATCTGCTGTCCAAGAGCAAAAAATGCTTAACACATTACCAAGGATGATGGCAGCAAAAGTAGAATAATTTGCATGCAAACATTTTGTCAAGCTTCTCTTACCACACACTGTGCTGGGGGATGACTAGAATTTTTGTTGTGTCAATCAACCTTTGAGTAAATATGTTAAAATTTAAATGAGAATTTTGTGAAGAGAGTGAAATGTGTAGAAAATGGTAAACAAAAGGTTATATACAATTTATTTATGTTTGTATGAACCTTATACAGACACAGAAGAAATATGGAAAAAATACTTGTGAAAATGTGGGAAACCGTAAATATCAGCACCTATAGGAACAGATTCTGTCATGAGGGGAAACTCATTATTTTGAGTAACTACCTCATCCCACTGCAACAACCGAAAGATTGTGACATACAGATAGACAAGATAGTCTAAAGTACAGATGTGTATCACACAGATAAAAGTACTGCTACCCTACCTTGAAGATAGCAAGACATAACTTTGTTTATAGTGACCATATAAAAATATTACATTTCCATTACACACAGAGTTTATATATCATACATAACCCTCTGTGTGTTATATATTATAGAGCGGCTACACAACATTCATACTGAGGGAAATAATGAAAAATATTTCAAAATAGTTTAAAGGAGACATGCAGTTCAGTAAGACATATAGGGTATACTTTATCAGTAGCTGCTGTCTACTTGGGTATTGTGAAAGCATATATATGTGGATATATATATATATATATATATATATATATATATATATATATATATATGTGTGTTAGTAAGAAAAAATATTTTGAAGATAGCAGTTAAAAGCATACTGGGATTCTAAAGAAAAACAGTGGTTCCTTGGTGGTGAAATTATAGAATAAACCACTATTGAATAGAGTATTTCACCAGGTAAGCTACTGCAAACATCCAACATTTGGTTACCATACTTGTCCCTGTCCTCAGCTGTAATATACTTTACAGTATAATGGCATTCTCTAGATGTAACACGTGTATTATAAATTGTAATAGTAGCACTCTAGTGATACTGCTGCAGTCCGACATTTGTATCATGTTCTCCCACCTTTTGCCTCAAGACTCATTTTGAAGTCTGTGCATACAGGCTTCTTATGGGGACAATGCAGTGCTAGCTCAAAATCAGTTCTGTCCAAAACATGCTATTAAAATAATGAGGTCTGATAAATGCAAACAACCCGTGTCTAGAAAAGTACTTTTTTCTTTGTACCAGTACTGAAAAAAACTTGTAGCTGCAGGTAATGGCACAAATAAATTCACTGTGTGTATCCAATTCAGAGTTGGAGAACTAAGCAGAACATTTAAAAAATTGGACTTGTTATAAATAATACCTTTTTGGATAAAGTTTGAGCTGTTTATGCTCCTCCTGGTAGTCTTATTTGGCAAATGATTCTATAGCACCGTGTTCCCTTAGCACTGCAGTTTTATATAGGTTAAGGTCAGTGTTGGGTTTTCTACAGGAATGAGTGAGACTGAGAACTGCAACTGCTTTGAATAATACTCTAATAAAATGTGGCTGTAGTTCTATCTCACAATTCTAGCAACAATTCACCCACTGCATTTAAAAACTGTAGTATTTGTTGACTGATCTCAGTAGCATTGTACTGCCTTCCTTATACTCCTTTGCAGCAAAGCAGTATCTGTGTGTGGCAAAAGTGAGGCAATACATTAAAAATAAATAAATTAATAAATGCATTGATAAAATCGCACAACAACCTTTTACCACTTAATAACAGATTACAACTTTCTCTGCAGAGTATTATTAGTTACAAAAACAGCTGTTTTAAGCCACTTATGCAGACAACAGGAAGCTAGAAATAATCCTTTCTTCCAGATTCCATGTACTAACCTAAGTGCTGAGTTCTAGAAGTGCAATATATATATATATATATATATAGGAACGCTTTTTTGTAGTTTCAATCTGCTCACTTTCCCTAAGCATGTGTCGGAGAAAGTCTACTGCAGTGACAGAGAAATGAAACCCTGTTACTACAGCCCAGTTGACCCAGGTTCAGTTAGTGTCTCAGGCAACTGATAGAGTGGCAGGGATGGATGGGTAGTTCTGTGGTCATTCCCTGTGGTGTGGAGGCTGGGGAGGCTGCACTTAGGGGTCATGGCTCAAGAGAGTTAAAGGGTGGTGGGCATGGCTAAACTGATGCTGAGGATAGCTGATACACCGCATGCCTCCACTGCATCCCTGGTCCTCGAGCTACACCACTCTCACATACTGGGAGTGAGGAATGGTGGCCAAGGCATAACAGAACCCTGCATGTTGAGGAGTACTGCCCCTTGAATTTAGCATTATGTAGCCTAGTCTAGTCTGTAGCCCCCAAAGCACCCTTCTAATAACCACTTATGCACCACACCCTTGTAACTCACGTGAAGGACTTGACACAGATATGCACTTTTCCAATTTCTCCACAGCCAGTTTGGTGGATATGGGCATCTTGAGACAATGTAGTAACTGTCTCACGTTCACTGACAGCCATTTAATCTCTAAAGAAATGCAAAATACACATCTATCTGTGTATGTATAAATTTGTACACACACACGCACACACACACACACACACACACACACACACACACACACACACACACACACACACACAAACACACACACACAATGTCACTGGAAGCAAAACTTTCTCCTACAAGTAGGTTGTCAAAAACACATATGCTACACCCACCACACACACAGTCTGCACCTCACACATAGACCAACATATGCTGAGACAGTTAAACAAAGTGTTAGCAAACCCCAAAGGCCTCTCAGATATTCCTCCTACAAAATATTCTCAGCAAATCCTAAAGCACTCAACATAAACAATACCTAACACTACTCATATAGCCCCACCCAGTGGAGTCTCAACTACAAAGTCCATAAGGCAAACCAACACACTACCGAGGGCAGTAGTCATAGGACACTCCATTGTGCAACATACTGATGTCCCACTTACCAGGCTGAACAAGGAGAAAATAATAGTCAGTTGCCAATCAGGATTGAAGAGACCGCTTCCAAAAAGAGTCTGGTCAACAACAGAGTCCCTCAGGACTCTGTCCTGGGTCCACTCCTCTTTGACATCCACGTCTTGAAATGAATTGCCAGTGTTAAGGGCCTCTGGTTGATAAAGTTTGCAAATGATTACATATTAGCAGCAGTCACAGAATTCCCCCAAGTCACTAACATCTTACAGGAAGGTCTAACACAGACAAATGACTGATGCTAAAGCCACAGCTTAAAACTCAATGCCAAAAAATGCAGAGTAGTACCCTTTATGAAGTCAGACACTCTGAAAAACTCTCAGCGATAAAATACCTGTAACAGTTGACCCAGTAGTCAGGGATTAAATGATGGATGTAGATAGATACCTGGTTTTTGACATGCATGGGACTAAGGAAGAAAAGAAAATTTCTATATCATTCAGCTTATAAGGGCATGGCATGGCATCTAGGTCCAGGGAAGGCATTGTGCCACTGGTTTTGGCCCTCATTAGACCCATCATTGATTATAGCACCTCTTCAGAATGTAACTGACCAGGCATATGCAACAACTTGAATGTCCACAGAGGTTCCTCACAAAAGGAATACAGGGCATAAACTCGATGTCCTACACAGATCACCTCAAAGCTCTATCTCCTATAAACTGCAAAGAGGTGATCTATGCTGGTATACAAAGGACCTTTTGAATTCACTCTGATGGACCTTTTTGCATATCTGCAAAATAAACATCATCAGAATGACTAGCTCTAAGGACTTAAAGTTTGCTTATGACATAAATAGGACATGTTGTACGGACAGGTATGTATATCAAAGAATTCCCATTCCCTGGAACAGGCTTCCCATCCAATGTCGGGCGGTATGATGCCAGGGCACTTCTATGGACTAGGCTTGTAAAGGCTGCAGGGCCATTAGCCTTGTACACACCTATGAAGCAGACCTCTTCACTAACACTACTCAAGCGTAAACATGACCAGTGGATGGCAAATCAAAAAGTTACCCCCTGGTCTGGCATCTGTATCTCTGATGGAAAGAGGCAACCTAAATCAAGTCCTATCTAACATACGCAACTAAAAATAACATCTAATGCACAGTGACTCATGGTATATATATTTGGATCACATGGCTAGACTTATAAAAGCCCTAATGGTCATTAGCCTAGTATACACCCATGTGTATAGGAACCTATGTCTCTGCTAGACTGAAGCAGCCTATAAATGCTTGAACACTAGTGTCCAAGCCTACATATACCATTAAACCTTAATGTATCAGTTGTCAAACACATTTGGGAATAATGGCTAGGCTTGAAAAGGCCACATGAGGTCATTAACCTAGTAATCCCCTATGAACCTAATTTAGCACTGTATCTCGCCACTGAGAGGTACCTACTTTAACTCCTAGTTTGTTTACTTACTATGAGAATTCATGGTCATTTCAAGGAGCTATTCCTATAAAATCAAAGCCGACTCACTGCTGCACACACTCTGTAACAAATATTCAGGACTTGTTAGTTATCTGTATTCTGTTTTACCTGTCTTTAGTTCTGCTTTTGCATTTGCATAATCTATAGAATACAAGAGATGTAATGCTGCCTTCCACACTAAATGTTATTGTATAATCAAATGTACAATGAGTTTACCAGTATTTTACTTGTATGTTTTGTGTTAGTAGTATAAAGTTTGAATTCAACACTTATTTGTCTTTACTTACTTGATTTGCATTTACTATCTTCATAGTGTTTGACTTCATCAGTTGTATGTCTGTATTCCCTGAGGTGAGCAAGGAAATGGTCCACTGGGTTCAATGCTTTTTGTGATTGTAGGCAACTATTAAACTTTGTGTGTATTCTTTGTAAATTGTACAATTTTTGTAATCTTTTTTGTACTATTGTTGTGGAGTTTTTCTCCCCGGGTCTCCATTGAAAACGGGCTACTTGCCCTGCCGGACACTACCCGGTTAACAAATGTAAAATAAAATAAATAAATAAATAATCTATCCTGGTTAACAAATAAAATAAAGTAAACAGAACTCAGTATTTTCTCTATATTGGACACGGCTATTAACATATATTTTTGTCAGTTGTTAACATCTTCGTTTATAATGTATACCCACTATAATTTATTAACATGCTACCTTCCTAACTAGATATTTATTTATTTATTTCATTTATTTAACATTTGTTCACCAGGAAAGTCCAACTTGTAACAAAGCCAATTTTCAGCGGAGGCCCGGGGAGAAATGCTCCAGATATAATAAAGCATTTGTTAAAGTAGTAGTGATGCTACCGATTTTTGTACTGAACAATATTACTGATTTTTGTTCCAGTTATTGTCATCTGCAGTAATGGCCCAGGTGGTGTCTAAAAAGGATATTCAGGATAGTGTATTTACATGGTTATCAATTGTGATATAAAATAAATAAAACATAGCAGCAGAAAGTTTAGTAAATACATTATTCCGATTTATTCTGTCTTTGATATGTTCAACCAGAACAACAGCTGAAATCAGTTTAAGTAAAAAATTCTCAAAAGTACATTTACCTGTAATAACCAGCAGTATTTCATACAAACATATTCCTCAGTGCTCCAACAACTTTGTTCTGCAAAACTGATATATTTTCCAAATACCCCTCAAAAATATACTTAGTATCTATGCAAGAAAGAAGGCCATTACCCTAACAGGACCTACACTAAGAAGTCACCCTTTCACAAAACATCTGAATTTGGAAGCAGACTGTCATTAGCAATAAGAAGTAGATAAAGTTAAAATTGGAAAAACATGAAAAACTTTGCTTAAATGATTAAAAAAAGAAAGATTGCACTAAAATTTTCCCTAGTTTTTCACTTGAGTGTACTCATCTGAGCCAACAGTTCTGAAGAAAATTAAGAACATGTCTTAGCTCTATACTGAAATGTTCCCTGATCATCAAAAATGTAGAAGAGTGGCCACTGAATATCCATATTCTCCTTTTAAACTTAACTTTTTCAAGTCTCCCACACCACTGAACGAATACCGACTCAGAATTTGCCATACATTGGAAAAAAGGGAATATTCTGAGAAAAGGCAATCCCAAACTTGGGATTTTCATTTAGTTTCCATATTCTTGGGCTTTGCATTACAAGTCCTGCGATTCAAATGGTTACTAATGCCTCACATCCCACATTACTATGCCACCATTGATGATTTATGCACTGTTATAGAATTCCTCCATGATGAAAGCATTGATAATATGGAATAGCCTCTGATATACAGAACAAAATGTTGTACATACTGCATCATCAGTGTTTGGTTAAGTGACTTGCTCAGAGTCACACAGGCAATTGAAGCTGAGGGGAATTAAACCTTGCACCACAAGACCACAGGAAACAGGATGATAACACCTTCTTAATCTAATCTGAGAGAACTGCCAGACAGTTACTAATTTTCCATTTGTAACAAGAATCTGGACTATAGCTCTCAAATTCTTAGTGCAAATAAATTGGACAAAAACAAAAATCATGGGGGGGCAAAGCCTCAAAAATAGGGGCTCTGCAACTCTTTGCTGAGAGGGAAAGGTTAGTTTGCTTTTTATTTGTTGTATTTTGTATTACTTTATTGTCTTTTTCTATTTTGAATACTGTGATTTGTTTTCTTTACCTTGTGTTTTACTTGTATTCTTCTTTTAACTGCATAGTAAAACTTGAAATGAGACAGCAGCTATGTCTCCTGTAAATCAGGCAGAAATTGTGAATCAGGCAGAAATCAGAACAGATCAATTAAGGATTCATCCATAAGGTAGAACAGGCCAGTTAAGGTTAATCATCTGTGAACTGAGGGGGGTGGAGCTAGGACCTAAACCTTTTATTTAAGGGGTAAAATAAAACATTTCAGAGCTTTACTAGAAAGGCTCACCCATACTCTGCTACACTTTGCTGTGAGGGAAAGATTAGTTTGCTTTTTATTTGTTGCATTTTGTATTACTTTATTGCCTTTTTCTATTTTGAATACTGTGATTTGTTTTCTTTACCTTGTATTTTACTTGTATTCTATGTTTAACTGCATATTAAAACTTGAAAAGAGACCACAGCTCTGTCTCTTGTGAGTCAGTCAGAAATTTAACACCTCTGTCTTTCTAGCTGCCTGCCCCTTAGGTGTAATGCTGCACGTTCGCCAGGTCTTAATGATGTCATTTTCATTGCTAGTCTCCTCAAACTTAAGTTTATGTTTGCCATTTAAAATAACAAAAAAATTTTAAACACATATTTTTTATACACTTGTATTTTATGTGTACTGCTCATGTTTTTATATGTGCTTAGGAGATTTATATATTTAATTTATCTATCTATCTATATATATATATATATATATATATATATATATATATATATATACCTTTATATATATTTTTTATGGTTTACAAGAAATATTTAATATGTATAGGTCATATATTATGTATGTTTTCATTTTTGTATTTGTCTTATAAGCATTAGACATTTCACTTTAATTTTGTCTTTATGTATTAAACATCAGTTATTCAATGAATTCATTACTTGGTGCTATTGAACTTAATTGGGCGGGTATGTATATGCTTGTTCAGTGTCTGGTTTGTACTCTGAGGAAGTACAGTCATTTGGCAGATGAAAGCGCTAAATAAACTGTTTTTCCTACTGTGTTGGTGTCTTTCACAGTTGACTTTTATATTTCTACACTAAGACATTGTCCGAGGACATCCACTCGTGCATGAATTGTGCCATCCCAAATAGAACCAAGACGCTCTCCTCCAAAAAAAGGAAGCCAGTCTGGTGGTCCCCTGCCATAAACAAACTTTACAACAAAAGAAGAAATTGTTGCAGAAAAGAGGAAAATCCCAGGATGCAAAAATCCCTTACCAGCCTCAGTAAGAAGCTGAGATCCCTCATAAAATCCTCCAAATCTAGTTACGAAAATAAAATTGCCAAAGATTCCAAAGACAACCACAAGGCATTCTATAGCTATGTCAAGAATCTAAATGGCAATGCTCAGATCTGCTCTAAGCTACAACAGAATGGCATTAAATATACTGATCCCAAGGATATTGCCAATACCCTGGCAGATCGATTCAGTGCCAACTTCACCCACCTCTCACCCCCTAAAGGGCCCATCTCAATACTGAAAGAGTGCCAAATTCCGGTAATCACAGCCACACAGATAGAAACCACACTCTCCAATGCTAATACAGCATCCATGGGACCAGATGACATCCCTGGCTGTGTACTACATGAACTATAAAATGAACTGGCACCTCACCTAAGTGTCATGTTTAATCATAGCCTCACCTCCGGCTTCGTGCCCACTGAGTGGCGCACAGCTACAGTTATCCCACTCCACAAGGGAGGATCCTCCTTGGATCCCGGGAACTACCGTCCCATCAGTCTGACAAGTCTGATCTGCAAGGGCATGGAACGCATTATAATAGAACTTATAAACAAAGACATTGGCAACCTTCAAACATTGGACCCCACCCAGTTTGGGTTTGTGAAGGGCCGATCTTGTCTCCTGAACCTGATTGACTTCTTCGAATCAGTCTCCAGAGCTGTGGACGAGGGTAAGGCAGTCCACACAGCCTATCTGGACCTTGCTAAGGCCTTCAACACCATCCCCCACTCTGGAATCATAGATAAACTTACTAAGCTGGGCATTAATCCCTATGTCACTTGATGGGTTGCCAACTGGCTTACTTACAGAATCCACACTGTAAAAGTAGCTGACTCGAAATCCAGCTCCAGACAAGTGACAAGTGGAGTACCTCAGGGTTCAGTCCTGGGACCGCTCTTGTTTAGCATCTACTTCTCTGAAGAACAGGCCAACACTAAGGGACTCCGGCTAACAAAGTTCGCAGATGACTGCAAACTGGGAGCCATTATTGAATCCCCAAATGATGTGAATATTCTACAAAAGGGCCTTATAGAAACAGATCCTTGGTGCCAGAGCCATGGGCTCAAGCTCAATGCCAAGAAATGTATAGTTATCTCCTTTGGAAAAAAACATGTACCCATGAATTACCACATAGGTGGCAGTACACTAAACACCAAAAGTGTGATAAGAGACTTAGGGACACAGGTGGATAGTGGTCTCACCTTCGATAACCACATCGTCACAACAGTCAGGAAATCCTTCTATGTGGCACACCTCATTACTAAGGGCTTTTCATCCAGAAAAAAGGAGGTCATTGTCCCACTGTACTCAACTCTCATTAGACCCGTTATAGAATACAATGCCCCATTTGGTATGTACCTCTCAAGACATCTGCAACAACTGGGAAGGCTGCAGAAATACCTCACTAAAAGAATCACAGGCCTAAAGCAGATGCCCTGTGCTGACCATCTAAAAAAACTCCAGCTGTAGTCTGTCGCATACCGTCTACTCAGAGGTTATCTCTGCTTAACGTGCAAGGTCATGTCAAACCCAGAGCTGTTGGACATGCTACACTTAAAGAAATCCCAATCCCTCAGAGCCACACGCTTCAGGGAACTAAACCTTGTCATCACAATGAACAAAATATGCTGGAGGGATAGGTTCCTGTCCCAGAGACTCCCCAGACTCTGGAATAGACTGCTCGTGGTTTACCTTTGAAAGGTTGAAAATAAACCTACCGAACGGCCCTTTGTGCGAACCGGAATGATGAAAATCGTCATTCCGTTTTGCACCGAAGTTCGAAAATCAGCAAATCAAAAACCAGATTCGCTGATTTTTGAACTTCAATTCAAAGACAAAGCATAAGCATCCCCCCTACTTTATTATTTTAACTCCGAGGTTGCACTACAGTGGGGAAAGGGTCCACTTCCCGATCCCCACTATAGTGCCCCTCGCACCAAAAATGCAGAATCTGCAATGAGGGAATGTTACTGTGCATTCGTTCCTTGCACATTTGATTCATTCTGTTTTCGGCTTTCCGAAAACTTGAAAAAGTCCTTTCAGACTTTTGTATTTCATTCATGTGCATTACGCACATGTAAAGGTAAACCCTGCCCATGTATGTCAAGCAGAGCATCTCTTTGGCCCTTTTCAAAAGGAACCTTGACGATTGGATGGGAGATAGGAAATGCACCCCAGGGATCACGCCCGTCATCCTGCTAGACAGGGGTCTAGGGAAGTAAATATTGTGGGAAGAAATAGCCAGGGAATTGTTATGACTAGGCTTGTATAGACCCTAGGGCAGATAGCCTAGTACCAACCTATGAACCTAAATTTTGTTATTATAAACTTAGAAAGTTGCTATAATAAAAGGTCTTGTGTTACCATGCATTTATTGAAGGATATGAAAACTGAAACTCAAATGCCTGTCAATATTTATGGAATTGAGTCATCAATGATTTGCCATAAAAGTCCAGAAAACCATATGTTGTATGAGGAACAAGCCAAAAATATGAGGCAAAAGTCTGGACATTCTCTGAACATCTGGCAGTTGAAAGGTATGGTCTGGACTCCTCTGCAACAACAGTTTCTATCTTCTCTATATACTGTATTGCCTTCATTCAGGCAGTAGCCATTTGTAGTACTCCAGTTCACTTCTGGATCTGTAGCTACAGGAAAATAATAAAACAAATAAATAGTATTAACTAACTTGGCTG
>NC_056728.1:1243007963-1243027963 GCF_019279795.1 Protopterus annectens | reverse complement strand
GACCACACTTAATAAATAAGATACTAATTGGAGTAATAGGCTTATTTTACTTTAAAAAATGCATATTAATTCACATTATCTTATTCTGTGAATTTATCAAGTTAATATTAGCAATTTAGAAGTGTTTCTGATTGTTTATGGATGTGGACATAACTGGAGGAAAAGGGTTGAGAGCTATGTGCAGAGGTGTAATCAGAAATTCATATTCTGTACTCAAACCTCATTTTGCTGCCACCGCCACCTATCATTTAAAAAATGTACTCAACCCTTAAAATGTTGCCCCTGGCCTGTACACTTCCGAAAAGATCCATTATTTTCAGATGCTGCCTCTTATAAGTGTAAAAAACTATTTTAAGATGGGAAATCCTATCATATAATTCATGTATTTCTGCACTGTCATGAGATGCAATGGTTTAGCCAAAAATATTTTGTTTTGAGCTGCTGATCTTGCCTTTGCATAGTTTTATTTAGACCTTAAAATAAGATGTGATTTTACTAGCAGCTGATCTCTGGTGGTACATAATGGGTGTGATGTGGAACACTGTGGTTTTGTCAGGCATCTAAAACTGTGTATGAACTTGCAAAGCAAGGTCAACAATTGACTTAAAAAAACAAGGCTTACTTCAGTCATAGAAAAGAAAACAGTGGTAATTAGACAATATATATTTAAGTTAGTGCTGCAGAAATAAACTGAGATACTCATGGAAGACTGGCAATATAGCTGGTATCCAGCAGGAGATTTCAGTTTGGCACACCAGATCTATCTCACTTATCCATTAAAAATAAATAAATGGAATGCTTTTGTAGGTAGAACATGTCAGGCCAGAATGATACAGTCATCTGAGCAGGTAACCACACCTTTTATTTATTTTTTTAATTATATAAAGATCTGCTGAAAGTTATCTGCTCAGATTTTTTCTTTGCATAAAGCCGGTGCTATTTTACAAGTTGGAAAACTAAGCAACAGTGATGAGCATTTCTGCAACATTCTGAGGTTCACTGGCAGGTGTTTTGAGTTTCAGATTTCATACCCTATAGAAAATTCATACTGATGCAAGACCTACTGAACTTTCTAAGTTTGTAAGAGCAGCATTTAAAAACTGTCTGTATTTTTTGGACCTTTGTCCTACTTTTATTTATGGCCTTATCCAGATTTCTTGCTGTGTGTATGTGTGGAATGCCCCAGGTGCTACATGGTGGTGGGTAGAGAATAAGGATTGAACCCTGTACCTTGAGCCCAGGTGGCAGGAGCCTGAATTCCCTACCCACCACCATTTGTAAAAACATTGCAGATTTTTCCCTCATGCTTGTTCTATTCCTCATAAAATCTGTGGTTTCTGTATTTGTGTCCTTGCAAAGCTAGTAGTACACTGGTGCAGTGGTAGCATTGTTGCCTGACAGCTATAGGTTCTTTGGTTTGATTCTTGGCTGGGGTGCCTTACCTTTTCTGTGGAGTCTGTATGCCCTCCCTGTGCTTGTTTCCTCTAGTGTCTTCCCATCTTACAAAGACATGTGTCTTAGCTGGAGTGTTTCTCCCTGGGTCTCTGCTAAAAATTAGCTTTTGTTCCAAGTCAGACTTTCGTGGTTAATAAATGTTAAAAATGACATGCATTTGAATATCAGACTTCATATTCTTCAGAAAGTGCATGGTAACGCAAAAGCTTTTATTCTAGCAATTTTCTAAGTGTATAAGATGGATATTTGAAATTTGTCCCTATTTTTGGGATTGTATTCCCACATTATTGGCTTCATCCAGATTTTTTGTGCTAAGGTTGAGAGCTATGGTAAGAACTGAATTCACTGAATATGTTTGGGGGCTATATTCCCCCATTACTGGCTTTGTCCGGGTGTTTTTTGCTAAGAGATTGAGAGCTATGGTGAGAACTGAATTCACTGAATGTTTGGGGGCTGTATTCACCTATTATTGGCTTTGTTCAGGTGTTTCGTGCTAAGAGGTTGACAGCTGTGCTATGGTGAAAACTGAATTCACTAAATGGTAGCCAATTAAGTTTCCGTCTTCCTCTTTCACAAAACAGCTGATTTGGCATAGTGGTATGCTGCTCTGACTGTTTTGCACAGGGTCCTGGGTTTAAGGCTTGGCAGTGAAATGTATGGTGGTAACACAGCATTTTATTCTAGCAACTTTCCAACATTATACAAGCAATGTTTAAAATGTGTCCCTGGTTTTTGGGCTTTTGTCCCCCCCACAATAAACTTTGGCTTTTTCCAGATTTCTTTGTGCTGCAAAATTCAAAGATACAGCTGAGTGAGTAGATTTTATAAGAAAATGGAATGAAATAACCAACTGGAGTAGCGGAACACGGCAGAGGGAAACAAAATGTCCTGGTAGTAAAATATTCAACGTAGAACGTAGAACAACTCAGTTCATAGTAAAATGAAAGATGAATACTCCGAGAATGATTAAAAGCTTTTATTAGTAGCAATGAGTTAGCGCTTTCACCTATTACAGGCTTCTTCAGACTCAAGACAAGTTATACTAAACAGTCAATTAGTATATATACACAAAAACAGGCGGGAAAAACAATCATGAACTTCAGTTAATTTTAGCATGACTGTCAGCAACATGATGTACTGTTTAAAATACAATATCTAAAATAAATAACATATCATCATAATGTAGAAAATATTATAAAATACAAAACTCTCAAAAAACTAGTTAGAGTTATTCTATCTGAATGTATATAAGAAATATGCTTGTGTACTAAAAAACAACCACAGAAAGAAAAAACAACTGCAACACCATAAATAGGATGTAGCATATATAAAAATATATAATAATATAAAAGTATAATATATCCACAATATATTTATTATAATTATGTGTAAACTTTTAGTCTCCTCATTTTTAAAAATGGTTTGACTGATAGCTTTACATTCAAACCCGGGGGATTATCAGATCTAAATCTCATGATCCAAAAATTCTCTCTTCCCTCTGTATGTGTCCTTATGTCCCCTCCCCTCCTACTAACATTAACTGTCTCTAAAATCCTGAAACTGAAGACATGTAGGGGGCCACACTCAAGTATATGTCTAGCTAGAGCATTGCTTTTGTGTGCCATCCTAATGCTATAAAGGTGTTCTTGTATACGGTCCCTAAAGGTCCTGTTAGTCTTGCCGACATAAAAGGAACAACAGATGGAACAACAGGCAAGATAAATGATGTGACTAGACATACAATTCCCATGTGCCTTTAAAAAATATGAACGATTAGTGACTGGATGTGTAAAAGCAGAGTTAGTATTGATGTAGTTGCAAAAATTGCAATGTCCACAACTATGTGTCCCACGAAGTGGTACAGAAGGTGATGGATCTGTGGGTCTCCTGTCACATAGCAATCTTTTGAGATTTTTCTTATTCCTGTACCTAAATACTGGAGTGTCACCCAAAGTGTTTTTGATATGGGAATCTGCCATGAGAACCTTCCAATGGTCCCTGACTACATCCTGAATATCATAGACATCAGTAGTATAAAAGATAGAAAAAGACGTCCTATGCGGTACTGTTTGTTTTGTCTGTGCTGATTGATTAATATCAATGGATTGCTCTGAAAAGTATGGGGCAGCAGCACCTAATCTAAGATCTGACATGGCATCAGTGCCTTTATATATATCATGTGTTGTATAACCTCGATATAATAATCTCTGATGCAAAGCACTCATATCCTGATCAAAACCAGAGTCACTGGGATTATACCTAGAGGCTCTAGTAGCCTGTCCTTTAATGATGTTATGAAAAACATAAGGGGGATGCATACTTAAACGGTGTAACAAAGTGTTCATATGACAGGGCTTCCTATATACTCCTGTGTTAATCATCCCACCAGGCAGTTTTTCAACAAAAATATCTAAAAAAGGTATCTTCGTAGTTGATATTTCATGACTGAAACTCAAATATGTGGTAGATGTATTGATGGCATGAATGAAACTCAATAGTTCTTGATGGTCACCTTTCCACAAGAGAAATAAATCATCTACAAATCGCCTGTAAAATGAAACATGTTCAACAAAAGTTGGTAAACAAAACATGTATTCATATTCCCACTCTGCCATAAACAGATTGGCGTAGCTATTGGCACATGAAGTGCCCATAGCTACGCCATCTTTCTGTAGAAAACATCTCCCTTCAAAATAAAAGATGTTGTTAGAGAGTACAAGATATAATAACAAGGTCAATAAACTAATCTTAGAATCACTGAAAGTAGACTCACGTGTCAAATAACGTCTAACCATATCTATACCAACTTGATTAGGTATAACAGTAAATAAGGATTTCACATCCATGGTGACAAAAATATAATCAGTATCTACAAGTTGCTCTCTCAAATGTTGGTAGAGGTCTAACAAAAACTGTCGTGTATCCTTTAGGGTATGGATATTGCTGTCAACAATGGGTCTCAAGTTATTTTCTATGAAGATGGACACTGGTTCAGTTGCCCATCCCCTACCTGCCACTATCGGTCTCAAAGGTGGATCCAGCAAATCCTTATGTATTTTAGGAAGGCCATTAATTAACGGAATAGTAGGGTTGGGTACATCCAAGAATAAGAAAAGATTGTTATCTATCAAATTGCTATGTAACAAATTCAAAAGTTCTAAGTGTACCCTATGTGAATAGAAAGGAACCAAATCTAAACCTATTGGCTGATAAAAACGTTCATCACTCAGCATAGAAAACATTTTGCAAACATAGTGTTCAGTGTCCATGACTACTATACCACCTCCTTTGTCAGCTGGCCTAATAGAAAGATCTCCGTCCCTACACAATTCTTTCAGAGCAACATTTTCTTGAAACGTGAGATTATATCTATTGAAAGGCCTTTTAGAATTGCTGTCTCTCATTCTATACAAATCATCCTCTACTAGTTTAGAAAAAGCAGCTAGCAATGGATGAAGTTGAGGAGTAAAAATACTAGGACGATGGAATCTGGCATATGTAGTGGAATCACTGTTATTGCTAAAAAACAACTTAAGGGACAAGTTCCGAACAAAAAGTTTAAAATCCCGTAAAGTTTCTTCAAATACACTATGTGTAGTAGGTATGAAGGATAAACCCTTTAACAGCACTGATCTCTCATAAGATGTTAATACATGGGATGAAAGGTTAAAAACTAGGTTTTCCCCTTCCCTTTGGCTTCCCACATTCTCTTGATGTTCCTGTTGGGGGGATACTCGACAGATAGTTTCCTTTTCTGTCTCCCCCTGCTCTGAGAGCGTACCCTCCCTTCTCTTCGTTCTTCTCTGATAGGAAAAGGGTGTGATAAATTAAAAGCTGCAGTATTAGTATTGTTGGGTGTACTCATAATGGGTTGTTCTACTAAATGTAAGGCTCCTGTGTCAGGTGTTCTTACTTTATTCCTTACTACTGGTTCAGAGCTTTTAACATGACCATTATCTAAATCATGTGATACAATAATAACATCTGATGTACAATTTGTCATGTTGGTTTTATCACAATTATTACTGGTACTGACACCATTGTTACTATTGTTAAAATCAGGAACTGATACAGCATTCTCAGGACAATCAAGTTCCAATAAATGTGGATTAAGAGAAACAGTCTCTTTAAATTGTGGGACCCCTTGTTGTCCCAAACTGTTCACTCCTATAGAGGGCACGTCAGAGTTAACAGTTGCCATTGACTGAGAATGGCCATGATTTGTTTCAATAGTTCTAGTAACAACAGTCGAGCGATTCTGTGCAACTGTAGGTCCAATAGCCCTGGGCCAAGTAAAGATATTACCTAAACGGAAATCAGTTATATCCCGTTGCAATTTGTTCCTTTTTTGAGAGAAAAGTTTCCTCTCATATACACTAACATTATCTAAGATACAAGTGAGGCGAGCATCTAGTACAGCATGTGGATATTTGTCATATAAAGCTTTCTGTCTCTCTTCAATTTGTTCCCTCAGTTCTTCTTCAAGGGGAGTGAAGAAACTGTTCAACAAATGCATATACTGCAGACTCACCTCAATATTGAGCTGCTGCCAACGATACAGCAGCTCAGGATATGTGGTGCCTGTCGTTGGCATTTTTAAAACACGGAGTCCTCTCGGTATAATCCGTCTCTGTGTACAAACATCAAAGTGCATGCGTTGCGTTTGCATGCGTTTCAATTTGAAGAGGTCATTTTCTATGGCTTCCAAGTCGGCACGTAATTCTTCTTTATTAAAGGACGTCTCGATGGAACTGACATCCTCTCCGTTGTCTTCATAACACGCCAGAGGATTCTGGCGTTCACGTAAACAGTCTAAAAACCGTTCACCAACGGTTCTAGTAGTGACAGCAGCAGTTCCGACAGTAGCAGCACCAATTTCCGTATTCCTTATAACATATGGTAGCTCTATCGTCGTCGATAGCAATGCTCCTTCTGCCATGGCCGCTTCTCCAGTTTGTTATTTCATTCCATTTACTTCACGTCACTTGTTCTGGAGGAGCGGTTTACTCCATAGGTTCATAGGTTCATAGGTTCATAGATTAGTACTAAGCTAACTGCCCTTGCGAGCCATTTTAAGCCTAGCCAATTATCTCTTGTGAGACTCAAACCCTGCACCTTGTGTTTGTATGGCAAACACCTTAACCATTAGGCCACCCTCCCAACCCTCCCAACCCAAGTTCTAACTTTATCCTGAGATTTTATAAGAAGTTGAGAGCTGCAGGAGAGCAAAAGTTTAGTGCTGCTTATGCTGAGTCTGCTTGCCTTTTTAATAGCACAACAGGTAGTATACTTGATTTTGATGCAGAAGGCTGTGGGTTCTACTCCCACAGTAGATAGATGCATTGCTGATACTGTACTTTGCAAAGGGGGTGGATGCTGCACTCCTTTTTGGCGAGGATACCTAGTAACTATGAACCTGTTATTGTTTGCCATCCATTCCCTTTTGCAATATTACTAGCTTATTATTTTTTTAGTGTAAGATAGGCAATTTATTCCTCAAGGGTAACGGGCACTTTATTTGTAGATGAAACAATGAAATACAAAGTTGTTTGCTAGCAGCAGCCTCTTCATTAGTTACAGATCTCTTTAATGTGGAATTATTTAGATGACTTTTACTTCAGAGATTGTGCGTATGTACTGATACTGGTGGACTGTAGAAGTTTGAGTAGACTTTTTTGATGGAAATCTTCTGAATTGGGCAGTTTTGTCATTACTGGTGCATGCGTTTTGTTTCATTGTTTACTGGACAAATTTCAAAACAAATTTAAAACACCCTCTAAAACTGTACTGTATTGTACAAGGAATATAATTTAATACAATCAGGAAGGTGTATGAAAGAGCATGTGTATGTTTCGTGTGCAAGGGGCCTGTGATTTGAAAACAGTCCAAACCAAAAGTTAATCTGCCACTGGCAAAATGTATTTTCTTTGAATGTGGGTTTCAATGCTGTTTCAGTGAATGTGAGTTTTCAAGGGCAGAGAAGTTTTAATGCTAAGTCTGTTTTCATTGTGAGACTGCATTGCTTTGTTTAGCAGATATGATATGATATCTATTAGTGTTTGCGCTGTAAAATGCAAAATAAAACTTTCAAATGAAGTCCAAATCATTGCAGAAGTAAAGCAGTATGCACATTAGTGTTTATGGTTTTTGTTTTTCGGCTTTTCCCGGTTAGTGTTTATGGTAAATGGGGTGAAATAGCCAAGTAATGATTCATTGGAATGGCTGTAGGGTGGAAGCTCCATTCGACCATGATTTTGTGATGGGGGGAAGGGCAGTAAACTCAGACAGCCCCAGCTGAACTATACCTCTCAACTGTCCATATTTTTGCAGAATGAAGAGATTTTTGCTTCTTATTTTTGGTTTGTTCCTCATAAAATTTGTGGTTTTCTGTCAAATCATTTAGGAATGAAGTCACTAAATAAGGACTGACACTGAGTTTCAGACTTCATAACCTTCATAAAAATGCATGCTAAAGCAAGACCTGTTATTCTATCAACTGTCTCAGTTTATATAAGAGCAATTTTTAGTACTGTTTATAAGTTCCCCCAATATATTTAGCCTTGTCCAGATTTCCTGCATTAACAGGTTGAGAGGTACGTGCAAATAAATTGCTTTATAGAATTAGGCATATCCAAACCTCTCAACTGTACCTGATTTTGGCTCAAAATGTTGCTCTTCCCCTAATAATCTCTCCGCAAAATGGCAATTTTGGAAGAAAACATGGAGGGTTTACAATTAATAAATAACTGTAATAATCAGTTATATATTACTTTTATTTCAGAAATGCATGTAGATTCTTTTATTTTGTCAGCTGCTCAAGTTAGCAGTACTAATGTTAAAAAGTGTCCCTTCTTTGCAGGTTCCCAGCTTTATTGTGTGGCTATTTTATATTTTTGAATCACATTTTTGGTCCACTTTTCATAAAATTGTGTTTTTTTTGGCAAATTAGTGGCAAATCATTAAAGGCTGAAGTTAGAAAATAATGACAGACATTTCAGTTTCAGATTTCATACCCTTCAGAAAATTCATACTAATGCAAGACCTACTATTCTATTATCTTTCTAAGTTTATAAGAGCAATATTTAAAAATTGTCCTTATTTTTGGGCCTTTGTCCCACTTCTATGTATGGCTTTGTCCAGATTTCTTGCTCTGAGGTTGAAAGGTATGACAAATGTGTCAGGGCCATCGCAGTCAGCCAGAGACATTTCAAATTGTGACATACTTGTTGCACTCCACTCCCCCATGTAGTGACTCTGGATGTGTCCAAGCAAGGCAAGGAGCAGTTATGCAGTGTAAATGTGCAGACTATCCCCCCATCCAAGGTAGACACGTACTACAATGGCTTTTCATCTGTTCTTGATTTTGCAGAATGTTCTGGTTTCTGTCATATTTTTATACTGTTGATTTATGCTTATTATTTTTCAGAAAGTACCTGTTGCTCTGTGTTTAAGTAGCAGTGCTTTAATGACCATCTGGTAAGCTTGTCTGAGATTGTAAGATGCAAGTAAGTTTTAATAAGCATACTGTTAAAGAATTGCCAACATTGAAAGCCTTTCTGTTGTTGCCATGCTGACAATACTTACATAACTAGATAACATATAAGCCTTGGTTATTGAAATGCATATGACAGTATTTGTAATAAAGGACAGGATTACATTATTTTAAGAGCTCATTACAGGCTTTACCTGCAAACTAAACAGAATGCCAATCTATCATGTGCGGTCCATATCCTGTGCAGTAATCCTTTAAGCAATGTATGTTGAGCTTGTTTCCTGTTTGCTTTTCATTTTTTACTTTGATCATGTTTACCCCATGAAACAAGTAGATAGTTGTTGTCAGGCAGCAGGTCTTTTTTGGATAAGAAACATTTTTACAAGTGGGGGTATCACAGAGATTGCTACTTTCAGCATGTTACTTGGTACTTTAATAAAGCTGAATATAAATTATAATTAGAACTGGAGTACAAGGAGACGTGGTTTGAGTTGAGTGCTGCTTGTTTTTCATATACTTGATTTTGACTAGCATTCCAGTAATGTATTTAAAAGTAATTTATTTTTCATGCCTCGCAACCTTTTTGTTTCCATCTAGATATTAAGTAAGCTGTCATGCAGCCAATGGATTGAAATACGTTTTTTCTTCTACACTTCATTTTGTCTTGATTGGACTCTCATAATGATGGTTTGGCACCCAGGGCAGAGTATTTAATTAAAGTTACAGTTTTTGTGTTTTTGAGCATAGCCCCTCCCCTTTCTAGTTGGTCACACCCATTCCCATTGGCCCCACCCATTCAGCTGTCTCCTGCAGCCCCCCTTTGATTTGAAGTCACCAGCCGCCACTGTAACTAGAGAATGGTAATTTCATGAATTCTAGTTTATCCACTACATAGCCCGTGTACTTTGTGTATTTCTTTTTCTATCTGCTTATAACATTTTCTCTACCCCTTTGAGAGAGCCCCTCTTTCCCAGTGGACCCATATTCATCTTTTATCTTCATACCCTCTCAACCTCTTCATAAGCTTAATAGCTGTGTGAAATCTGGACTCTCCCCTTTACAATTTCCACTCATTGTATTTCTTGATATCCTCCCTCCCTCTCTTGCTTTCCAAGTAAACTTATCACAGACACTCTACAACTCTCTTATGACCTCATTGAGGCTGGTATCTATATGCCTGGGTATATAAATAACGTGAGGAAGGATCATAATTCTTACAACTCTGATCCCCTCCCTCTGAGTGTGAAAGCTGCTAACCTACTTGTCTAATATCCTTCTGACTTTCCTTTCTAACTTCAGCCAGTTCTTTTTTTCTAATTTCCATTATAGATCCATAAATTGTCAAATATATAAAGTTCCCCCCTCCCTCCTTCAATGGCAGCTCTGTACTACTTTTTGCTTCTTTCCCTCTTCTCACAACCACAACATTATTTGGGAAAACTGCAGTCCAGTCTCCTCTCCAAACATTTAAATGTCATCAGTAAATCAGAATTTTCATTTTTACAACATATAGTCAACAGCAAAGCAATGTGTACTAGCCTTATTTCCCTTTCTCCCAATTCTTTCATTTTGTCTCTTGATTCCCTGGATCAAGGAGTCTCAATAACAACAATAAACAATCCCAATGACATTCTTGTCTTATCTCTCTACATTAATCTGTTCTTCTTGATATGTTTTTGTTGACCATTATTCTGAGCCATGGATGGGTTGAATAAAGCTGTATTCTCTTCAGCCATCTGTCTTCTCCTACAGTTTGCTGGAGTACTTGGAACATAAAATCCCAGCTTGCAGTATTGAATGTCTTCTGTGTATCAGTCAAAACCACCCCCCTGTCTCCTACTTTTTCCTTTCCTAATGTATCAACAAAATTGATCAGTTATCTACCATGATCAGTAAAGGACCTCTCTTTAACAGACCCCTTTTTCTTAACCTAGTATGGTTTGACATCACAGCTCAAGCCTTTTTATCACAATCCTTCCAAAGATCATTGTATCCAAATAAAGTACTGATATGGGCCTATCATTTTCCGAGTCTGTTCTTCCTCCTTTTACTTACATTGAATTTGAAATTTGGACTTCCCCTGAAATATAATTAAAATGATCCTTAAATTTTATGCAAAGAGAAGTGAAAATAACCAAATTTGCTTTGTACTTTTTTTCTATAACCTTTTTGTGCTTTGTGAACATTCCTTAGGTTGTCCTTCACTTGCACCCCTACAACTTTATAAGAATATTTTGGATTCCCATGAGTTCCCTCCACCTTATGACTCTCTAAGTACCTGATTGCATCTACTACCTTATTATCTTCTATGTTTATACTTATGAACTGCATCATATCCTCATCCAGAAGCTTTCCCTTAGACTTCACAAAGCCATTATTTCTGTTACTCTGCTCTCTATACTGTTGTTTATAAGCCACATTAAGCTCTTATCTGATGTCATTTTTATTAGCAACTGATAATCCATCCTTGTTCTTATGGTCACTTAAACTCGATCTTTCTTTCTTTCTTTTTTCATTTTTCATTTATTTATGTATTTATTTATTTGTTTGTTGACTAAGATAGTGAGCTAATCCACAGGGGACCCATTTTAGCCAAAGGCCAGGAGTTGCAACAGATAGAGAGAAGAATACAGCAGTATAAAGTAATACAAGACAATAGTAAACTTGTGGTCCATAAACAAGAAATAAATATATTGTGTCAAGATTAAAGTCACATTCTTAAAACACCAAGATTTTAAAAACAATCTTTCCCTTGTTCTCAACTAGTTTGCCCCTTATGTATCCAGGTCCATTTAAGCCTCCTATCTTGCAATTCCTTTATCTCTGCCTAAGGTCTCCTATGTCCTGTTCCAATATTCTTTCCCCTCAGCTACAGTTTTAATTGTTGTTCTAATTGCTGTATCCGGGACATCTTCACTGAAAGCACAAACCCTTGTTTGTCCGTAATGCTTCCTCTCCAGGCTGCCGTACTTTCCTGACACTCCTTACTACATAGTTTATCATCATTTCTGTTGCCATCTGCTACTTGCTGTGCCACCTTTTGTAGCCAGAGGACCAGAGCTACCTCCTTCCAGTGCCGCACATTCCATCTCTACCTGTACCCCACTATTATCATATATTCCTTTTCATAATCCTAACTTCCCTGATTTCACTTGTGGTTACCCTTCCCACTACAATTCTGTTGAACCTACTGGCCTGATCACTTTCTTGCCTAAAGAAGGTATAACCCTCCTTTTCTCTCATAAGCCTCTAAACATCCTGTTGCTCAAATCTGTCCATCCTGTACCACACTACTTCCTGACATACCTTGTGAAATGCACATTCCCCAGAGTCTATCTTTCTCTGGCTCCAGAAGCATATTAAAATGACCCTATAATCTCTCTAGCACTTTCCTGTCAACACCCTTAGTTGTGCCTGAAACTGTCCTCAGTTACCTAAGGTCTGTCCTCATATGTACCATACAAAGCTACAATCACTGTGTCTGTGCTGTTCCTATTTCCCCTCCCTACCACCTGCCAGCCTTCCTCATTTATTCCTACTTTACTCTGCCGAAATGCTGCCACTCTTTTAACTAAAATCCCTAGCTCTCTCTTTTTTTCCCCTCTCCCCGCTAATGTACCCATTTCTTACTAAACATACCATTATTATTCTAACTTCCCCACATCTCTGTTTTGTCCTACATACTTATACTCCTGTAACGTAGCTACCTGAATATCTACTCAAGACAATCTTCTAATTAATCTTTCTCTTGATCAGGTGTCCTACCTTCTCACATTCCCATCCCCTTTCTTTAGTACAATTTTTCATCACTCCACCAAGGCTAGGTCCTGGAGATGGCTTGGGTAAGAGACAGTCCTCTCCCCACTAAAGCCCCCCCCTTCTGCCTTCTGACTAAGAAGCATGCACAATGTCATCAGCCTTTGAAAAGAAGTTGGTTACAGACTAAGCTCTTGTGTATACCCTTATCTGCCTAATAGGCTATCCCAAACTTGTTCATAGATATCGTCCTCGATAATTCACTCAGTTATTTGCACTTTATTTCTGCCTAAAATCTGACTGCCTTTCATTTAATTTTCATCAACATTTTCCAGTCCCTTTTCTGACACCCATAAACAGTTACTCAGTTATGCACAACTATCCCTGAAATAACAAAATGAACAAGTTTAGTGACGTTCTTTTTGAATTAATGGTCTTTATCATCTCTCTTCTGATGTACTAAAAATCTTAAATGAACATGAGCAAAACTTCAACTTGTACTTGCACATAAGCTACCTCAGTGTACCTGAAAGAAAAATGTGCATTATTAAGTAATTAAGCATATAATTATTTTTACAAAATATTAACATAACAGCTGTCAAACTCCTGTCTACAAGGTTGTATAGACATTTTGTACATGCACAGTTTGCATGATAATACCCCATTGTGCATATCTAAGCCATGGTTAAAGCCCAACAGTTCCAAATCAATGTACTTCACAATCAACAAAATGTGTTCATTGTACTTCAAAATTAACACAATGTGTTTGCCCATTTTGCTTGGTTTATATCCTAGAACAATGCCATTTTTCACTATCCATTTATTAGAGCTTTCAAAAACAAAGGTATGTGCATCCATGCACTATCCCCATTAAATCTCTCTGTGAGCAATCAAAAAATGTTAAATGGCAAAAAAATGACATGGTCCATCTTTTACATCCTTTGCTAAACATGTCAGTTGTGTCTTTTGACCCACTTAATCCCCATTTGAAACACAAGGCAAGATCACTTTCCCCAATTTGCTATACACAACCAAAAAGTGAATTAGTAACAACACTGGTAAGCTGAAACATCATCAAAAGAAACAGTTTATTTTAGTTGTCATCTATAGCTAGTAAGCCAGTGTCCGTCAGTGTACAGTACTCAGACTTACTATTCATTTCACATGCTACTTATATCAGAATCCTTGTATCTTATGTCTTCTCCAGGATTAACATTGTACATTTCACCAGCTGATCCCATATCATTTATTGTTCACAACAAGGACAATTGCTCACAAAGAAGAAAACACAACACACATCCATTGCAATGGTAACGCCCACCCCAGTCCCAGTAAAATCATACTTGTCGTTTTAGGTGTTTGACTCCTCAGTGTGTATCTTCCCCTTTTTCTCCTTCAGAATTCATCTATCAAGGACTCATTTTTCTTCCACCTTCTTGTTGATCCAATCTTCTAGCCATCTTGTAGTTTCCAGCTCATCTACCCATTGACCATACCATCTTCATCCTCTTCCCTCCTCTTCTTTAGACTCCATGAAGATGTCTGGATCATCTGACCCGTTAAGTTCTTCCCTTCTCTTTAAGAGAGTTGTACCGCTAACACCAAGACTTGATTGATTTTACATTATTTCTTGCTCCAGGTCTTACTTCTCACATTCACAATCACCTGTTCTTATTTTTGTTAATTGTATCACCACTGTACTGCTTGCTTGCAGCCCAGTCATTTACTAATGGTGTGTCAATGCCAAGGCCAGTTCTAGCTGCTGCAGTTAGCCCACCTTCTTTTCTGTTGCCATTGTTTCTTAGTATTTTACACTCTAGGCAACAACGTCTTCCAAATTATTTCTGCTTGTCTGCATTTTAGCACTTTACCTACTGTTATAACATTGTCTGCCATGGAGTAGCTGCTATATTTATTTTCCCCACTCTTTTGTAGTAACTGCCAATCCTGTTTGCCCTCAGTGATGTTGGTTTATTGAAATATTGCTTCCTGTATAGCAGCAGATCAGTGTACCTTACCTTTACAGATGATACACAGTGTGGCTGGGAATGTGATTTCGACAACTGCTTCTTCCTTACACATGTTCCACAGGGCTGGTATAGCATCCCTCTTTCTATTGGAGGTTTCCAAAGAAAAATCTTCAGGAGATTAACTTTCAACCTTGCCAAAAACAAAAAAAAACTTTCAGCAGAGTACTTTGTTGAATTAACCAGCATCTATGGAAGTGAAATGCAATAATAAGCTGTCTAGCTTTCCCACTTGTCATGTTTTATCTGTTTGGCAGTCCAAAAAAGGTACCTCACATGTAATTCCAATGACTCAGTGCTCAGTAAATACAATGGCGTCTTGCCATTTCTTGTCCCCTGATAGCTCTAAAATGCAAAATTGTTTCTTCTGCTATATGAGTCTAAGTCTTTGCTCTTCAGCACTATGTCAATAGAAGCTATCTTTACTAAACAATTTATTCTTCCAGCTGATGAATATAGCCTTCCAGGGTCTCCACCCCCTCAGAAATCATCACCACTGCTCTTTCTTGTAATCATACCAACTCTGCCTCACTTCCACAATTTCTACCCAGTGAGCATCCATAACAGCTACTAGGCCATGTCAGATAGCCTAACATTTTATCCATTTTCTCTTTCGTACTTGTTAGAAGAGCTGTATTTAAGACCAATCCACAGTGCATAATAATGCCACTCATACCTGTTCTGCTAATAGCCACTCTGTTTACTTTTGATCTAGCTTCTGTTTCAGACAGAACTCTCATAGAAGATGGCCATATTTGTTTACTGACTTTCAGGACCTCTTAGGTATAGTGTCACATTTAATCATAAAAGTTTTCTTTGTAACTAATCTTAGCAATGACATTTTCTCAATATCCGTTGCCTTCACTAAATATGTTACATATGTTGTGATTTGTTTTATGATGTTACTTAATAAATGTTTGTAGTTTTCAGTCGTGCACTGAAGGAAAATGAAAAGAATTTCAGTCCATGTGTTCTGTTTGATTCATATACTTTGGGAAAGGTAGGGAACGTAAAATTGTGCCACTGTGGACAAATTCAAATTAACAATATTTTTGTGCTTTTTTAACTTGCATTGCAGTGCTGAATGCTGGTTTGCACTGCAGCTGATCTACATCAGTTTGTAGTTAAAGCTTTGCTGTGTTGTTCTAATATTTGCCTTAGCTCTCCACAAGAGGTCTGTGATCAAATAAAATAGAGGAAAAAGTTCATGCTACCTATATTGGGCTATTTCTTTTCACTAATTAAGTCCACTATACCTTTCATGAAATCCATATAATTAATCAGTACATTTTACTGTCAGTCTTCTCTTAATTAGCAGATATGTCTTTTGCAGAAATATTTTTCATTGTTATTTCAAATAAAATAATCCCATCCAGTGGTAGCCTGCTAATGGATAAGCGGTATAGCAGTCCTTCTTGCAAATCAGTTCAGCTCATGTAGTAAGTTTGGAAAATAAACAACTAGTTAACTTTTATGGAGAGAAAGAGCTAAACTGCCAAATAACATTTCAGTCGTCACTGTATACTTAAAAAAAATTTCAACTCATTGATCATCTAAAATATGACAGTGTTTCTAATAATACCATGTTAACAGAGTAACAACAAAGTTTGCAGGCAGAATATAATGTACTTCAATGGCCAACTTTATTAAGCACACATTATACTACATATTGGTAGGAATTTGAAATTCAGATCAGGAAAGGAAAAACAGTGTGTTTTGAATGCACTGAAAGATTATTGTCCTAAATTTTTACATTCTCATTTTGCTGACATCTTTATCGACTGTTTCAGACATTCGGCTTCACTACAAGTCAGTACTCAATTAACAACTGCTTGAATCATGTTTGTATTTAGTTTGTTTTTTAGTATCCATCTATTAACATACTACATGATGAAATTTGGTATTTTGGTATCTCTGCCTTCCCCATACAAATGTAAAACTTTTGCTATCTCTTTCTAGCAACTTTAAGTATTGTCTCATTTGAGCATTAAGCCAACTTTTTGCGCACTTGTTTTGTTTTTCCTGATTTCAGTTAAAGTAGAAGGAGGTGGGTCTATGGAGTGCTTGCACATATGAAATCCTTTATTTTCATAATATAAGAAAAACATAGCCAAGCTAGAGTTTTCACTGTGTGCTACCTTAAACCTCTTGTAATGGAGGTCTTTGGGATGCAGATGACCCCTAAGGACATCAAGTGCTACAGCTACATTGCTTCTGAATGTCCATTACTTTTTTTTACTTTTTAAATCTTTATGGTTATATTCAGATCAACAAAGTTAACCCCACTAGCTGTGGATATGCAAGTTTCAGCCTTTTTATTGACTTCGTCAGTGCAGCAAAAGTGAATAGTTTTACTATTCTTCAGAAATATGGAGTATTTAAACCTAGCTGATGCCCATAACAATTAAGGAGCCTGTAAAATATCCCAACCAAAGGGTAAGACAAACCATTCAGTAAAAACTGCAGAAAAACTTGAGATAACCTAGAGTTTTCACTGTGTGATTGATACCTTAAACCTCTTGTAATGTAGACCCATAGGGTATACAGTATGCCTATGATCTCTTGAGAACAAGTATTTCAGATACATGGCTTCTGGATGCCTCATTACTTTTTAAGACTTTTCAATCATATTTAAGTAAGTAATACTAAACCTCATAGCTGTAGACATATATATTTTACTTGTTTTATTGAACTTGCTAGCACAGCATAAGTGGATAGCTTAGCAGAACTTCAGAAGCACAGGGGCTTTAAATCCAGGTGATGCCCATAAAGATTAAGGTGCCTGCAAAATATCCCAACTAACATCCAAATCAAAGGGTTAAAATGTCACACAGATAAACTGTCCAGTAAAAACTGCAAGAAGAAGGCAGCCAAGCTAGAGTTTTCACTGTGCAATACCTTAAACCTCCTAGAATGGAGGCCCATTGGGATATATGCAAATGACCATCAGAAATCTTGTTGGAATATTTTGCAGGTCCCTTAATCTTTATGGGCAGTCAGTTGGGTTTAAAGACCCTGAGTTTCTGAAGTATAACCAAACTATCCACTTATGCTGTGCTGTGCTATGCTAATGAAGTCAATAAAAAGGCCAAACTGTGCATGTCCATTGCTAGTGAGGTTTGGCTTTATTGGCATGAATGTAACCATAAAGACTTAAAAAATAAAAAAGTCATAAACATTCAGAAGCTTTGTAGCTGAAACATTTGATGTTCTTAAGGGGTCATTTGCCATGAACCCTGGGCCTCCATTACAAAAGGGTTAAGGTATGACACATTGAAAACTCTACATTGGCTGCATTTTTCTTGCAGTTTTTATTGAATGGTTTGGCTGTGTGATCATTTTACCATTTGGTATGAATGTTCTTTTTAAAAATGCAGAACTGTGACCTCTGGCTTACCTAGCGTACATGCCTAAATAGCTTACCATTCCCTTATGTTTTGACATTTTGCTTTTGATAATATAGTAAGAAGTAATGCAGTAATGTACAAAATGAAAGGAGACGCAAAATGTTCTGTATTTCATGTCAACACAATTTCATATTGTCCAGGTTTTGTATTGTTGTGATTTTGTTAAACTTTGTTAATATTTTCAATAATTTCTGTGGCTCTGTTGATTAATATCTTACATTACATAGCACCACCTTTAATTCTCACCTGTTCCTTGTGCTACTTTGCATTTCAGGAGACATCTATGATTTGTGTAGGCTTCCTTTGGGTATTGCAGTTTTTTTTTTTTTTCTTTGCTATGTTCCAATGCCAACATGCTGGTGATAATTTTTATTTTATTGATTTGAGATTAGAATCAGTAGGAATGTTATTTAGAAAACACTGTTGAAAAAGAGAAACTTTGGTTATTAAAACAGAATAAAGTGGTGTCACTTTTTAAGTTTTTGTTAATCACCACATAACTAATGTGTTTAAACCAAAATAAATATTTCTAATTTTGAAGACAATAGTAGGACCTACTTCTCCTACTGAAAGGCATTGCTTAAATGAGTATTTGCATAACAGTGACAATGTTCCTGCACACACACTGCATTTTTAAGTAAAGGGTATCACAGGATTGCTACAGCAAATGCCAAGAGGTAATGCAGTCTTCATAGTGCAGAGTGCATGTATGCTGTATAAACAAATACCACCATTTTCAGGTATAGGTAACTGCACTGGTAGATTTGAAAGGTTACAGGATGTGATCTCTGTATTACCTTTCCTCTTCAGTCAGGTGGTTCTGAATTACTTCTTCTGGTAGTCACTGGTGGATTGTAGTGGTTGGTGTTTATGTTCATGTTATGGCACTGAATATAGCAATAACCCACGCCTGGGTGTGGGTAATGCTGGATTTACCCACGGTTGGTGTGGTTTGGTCACTGGGGCGTAGCCCGAGTGGCCAAACAAAGACAACCGTGGGTAAATCCAGCATTACCCACACCCAGAAGTGGGTTATTGCTATTATACAATGACATTATTTAAGAAAAAAAATAATTGCTTTTCTTAAATAATGGTATTGTATAATGCCTCCTTGCTGCCCTTCCGCAGATGTCTGGTATTCTGTGGCAGTTCTGATGTACTGCGCATGCATATGCTTATGCAGTACATCAGAGCTGTGGGCGGAAGCAACGGAGAAAGCAAGATCTCTGTTGCTTTTTGCAAACTGTCTCGCTATGTTAAAGGAGTTTAACATAGTGAGACAGCTTTAAAAAAAGCAACAGAGAATCTCAGTTGCTTTTTTTAAAGCTGTCTCGTTATGTTAAACCCATTTAACATAGCGAGACACCTTTAAAAAAAGCAACGGAGATAGAAAGATCTCCGTTCCTTTTTTTAAAGCTGTCTCGCTATGTTAAACTCGTTTAACATAGCGAGGCAGTGTGTAAAAAGCAATGGAGATCTTGCGTTCTCCGTTGCTGTAAAAAAAAAAGTTATACTAATGGAAAAAGCCTGGGCGACCAGACCTTTTTCCATTGTTATAACTCTGATTTACAACGTGCACGCTGACCAATCAGCGCGCACGTTTTGGAATATTAATGGGGGTCATTGTATAATGGAAGATAATTAACACAAGCTGAATGCCAGTTTTCAAGAACAGGAAGTAGTTTGTCCACTGTAAAGCCTGATATTCTAATGTCTTAATGGTGTATTGCATATAATAAAAAGTAAAACAGAAAAAAAAAAAAAAAAAAAGGAAAGAAAAATTACTTTGTCACGTTCCCGTTTTATTTTTTTTTCTGTCAGAGCTTTTAATGCTGTAAATGCAGCTTTGGCTTTGCAGCTTTT
>NC_056728.1:1242902963-1243002963 GCF_019279795.1 Protopterus annectens | reverse complement strand
TTACAATAATACATTTCAATTTCTTAGTATGATTTTTTTAAATCTAGTATCTGTTGTATTGTATGTCTAAAATCACACCTGTACAAATTCATGCAGTTGTCATAGGATTTTGCAAAACATTTGCATTTTAAGGGGTAACAACATACTCAAATGTAGATTGCAGAAGTCTGACAATGAAGTCAGTGTGCTCTGTCTTGAATGGGTGAGTACTGATACTAAATGCTTGTGCTTGCAGAATGCAGTTCAAAGATATATTGTTACTAAAGATTAGCACTGCCTTTGACATGGTTAGATTTTATTACAGGAGTTTATCCTGGCTTTTGCATGTCGGTTTCACTTTCACTGCATGACCATGTACCACTATTGCAACAGTAGAAGTCATTGAAGCCACTTCCTGGGTGTGACTATTAGGCAAAGACTATACAGGCACTAATGAAGAAAACTATACTGTGCCCTGGACTGCTGTTCTAGTGTGTTGATTCCTACAGTTTCTTCCATGATTTCTCTATAAGCTGCCAGAGTACTGCTAGTCTACTCTTTTCAGGGATACAAAGTTTTAAGTTCCACTACAAGATTTTGTGTGTGTTATTGTGTGTGTGAGTGCATATGGTGTGTGTGTGAGAAACATTGTTCACAAGATGTGTAAGCTAAAGTAATTTTTTGGATTTAAAGTGTCGCAAGTGTTGTGTTTTTGTAGTTTAGTTTAATAGATACACTACCTCAGATTGTTGACCTCTTGCATATTGCATGTAGTATGTATTTACTTTATGGTGTAATATACCAAATATTTTCTAATAAAAAAATAATAATCCACTTTATCAGTGGACGCAAAGAGAATAAATATAATAAATTAAACACCTTTTTTTTCTCTTAACACAGTATTTTAAGTTTCAATATTAGGCTTGAAAGAATAGTTTAGTGCCTTAATTCAGACTGAGAACTGTATTTCAAAGTCAATATATCCTCCTGAATTGTTAAAAATGGTCATCTGTGACTGAAATGTATGCATAAGCTTGAACTGAGTCAGTACCTAGAAGTAAATATTTTATTATCCCATGGTTAAGCTGAATTTCCTGTAGAGTTTTGTTATTTTCTTAAGGCATTACAAGTCCTGAGATATTGCTACTGGAATGATATAGTATCACAGATAATGTGACATTAATATTGTGATATTACCAGGAGGTAATAACGTGAGATTCCAAAAAGTAAGACTAATGTGGACAGTAGCTGCTTTAGGCAGAAATGAATGAGTACACTTTAAAATATGTTTTCTTTGTATGTAGCTGTCTGGGGGTTGGGTTAAAGAGATGGAGAAGAACTTTAGGGTGAGAAGAAACTTGAGATGTGGGGAAGATATGCATTAATAAAAAGTGATTTTCATTAAATTACACTTAAAATCTTTCCTTCTCTGAAGATAGCAAAAGTAAAATGTAAACACAGAAAATGACCAAGGAATATTAGAGTGGAACATGCTGCAAGGAAATGACAGAGTGTTTTACTTCTAATAGAGTTTATGACCGTGTAGTAACGTGCAGCACACTTAACATGCTTTATAAATAAACCACAACTTTTTGTTAAGGCTAGGCATTTGCAGAGCTAGGATGAAATTGATTAATTTTATTAAACCCATTACCGGCCAGATTCATCAAAGCCTACATGGGCATTTTACACTGTGTGTGCGGTGCAGCGTGACACACACATGATAGCAGACAGTTTTGGATTCAGTAAGTGGCTATACAAGCAAGGTAAACACCGTGGCATGCAAATTTCAGCATAAGCAGCTGAACTGCATGGTGATCAACCAATCCAAGGCAGAGAAGCTATTCAACGAGCTATAAAGCAACTCTGTAGACTCAGTGCCGGTTTTCTTTGTGAATTCCAAAACCTACTGGAATACAGCCAGGGAAAGGAGTCTACACAGGAACAATGTTAGGTACTGCTGCTACTTTTATTCATGTGTATGTGCAACAGGCTGAAGTCTATGCTGCTGCTGCTAATAGGCCAAGGCCAAGAAGGAGAAGAGCTTTCAGACCCCATTTAACTTATCACAATCTACATGACAGAGAAATTGTAAAGTGCTATAGGGTGGATCGAGACACACTACCGGAACTCAACTCAGAGCCAGGGCAAACCAAGTGGAACCCATCCCAGTGTAGACAAAGGTATGTGTATTACTTATTGCTAATGGTACCTTTCAGAGACCAACAGAGGACATGCTGGGGAGTGTCACAGGCATCAGCTTCGAGGACCCTCCATCACTTCCTGAATACTACTGCAACAGCATGCCAGTGACCACATATATTTTTCTTGTACTCCTGAGGACAGGGATAATAATATGCAGGAGTTTTTCCCTGTAGCACACTACCCTGAAGTACCGGGTGCCATAAATTGCACACACATATAGACATTAAGGTGCATCCAAGGTAACAAGGAAGGCTGGAGATAAATAGAAAGGGCTTCTACTCTTTTAACTGTCAAGTCATGTGTAATGCAAAGGGAATCATCTTGAATACGTGAGCTAGCAACCGAGGCAGTTACTACAACTCACATATCTGGCACACCTCCCAAGCGTATCAGATGTTTACTAGCGGGGATATCCCACAGGGTAATTTACTGGGGGATGCAGGTTATGAGGTGGGGCCGTGACTGATGTTACCCATCAGAAATGCACACACACCTGCTGAAGAATACCATTATGAGGCACACGCTTAAACCAGAAATATCATAGAGTGTGTGTTTGGGCTGCTGAAGTTGCAATTCCAGTGCCAGGATACATCTGCGGGAGCCCTGCAGTACATCCACTTACATGTACTGAAGTGTTCACTGCATGTGCCGTGCTATGCAACATCATCCTGAGAAAACAGTTTCAGCAGGATCAAAAGGCTGGGAGGTTGGCATAGGGTGGGAGGTTGGCCTAATGATTAAGTTACTTATCTTAGAGACACAAAGTGCATAGTTTGATTCTCAAATGGGGTCATTAGCTAGTCTTAAAATAGCCCGCAAGGGCAGTTAACCTAGTACTAACCTATGAACCTGTAAATAAGGGGAAGAGGCACACATCCCACCACCAATGGCAGAGTCACCACAGGCACATGCAGGTGAGGAGTCAGAGGGAGAACCAGCGGCTGCTTTGGTTGTGGGCAGACATAGGCATGCTCAATATGCCCTCACATTGGCTATGAGGTAATGCATAGCACACTCACTAACTAGCTAAGGGGCTAAAACCTTCCTCCTGCTCACATACATACAGTAACATTGATGCCAGGCAATGTCCACAACTATTACAATTATTACAATTATTACTATTATTGCTTGCATCAGACAGTGTCAACCCTGAACTAAAACTGTTGCAACTGATGGATTTACAAGGTAAGTGTTGAATCTGGAGTGCATTGTGCAGTAATGTGAATGACTGGCATATATTTGCATGTTGTTACTTGGTAGTGTAAGCAAGTAAAAGGTGGGAGATTTGTACATGAATGACCTTAACATGTGACAGCAGAAATTTATGTGACTTGTATATATCATTATTAAGTAGCAGGCCTCAGGCATCAAATATTCACACAGTCATACCTCTCAAAAGTTTTGATGGTCACTGAATACCCTCAGTTTAGCACCATACATTTGTACTGGAAAGGCATTAAAGAGAGAAGTTAGAAAGTAATGAGACACATTTCAGTTTCAGACTTCACAACCCTCACAAGATCAACAACAATACTGATGCAAAAAGTTTGATGCTATTAACTGTCTAACTTTCTATAACCAATACAAGTCAGAGGTACAATTACATATTCATAATCACAAATGCAGATATACTAAGCCAGCTTTGTACCTTGAGCTACAGACACAAAGCTTATGTATCCCAGAATCCAAAAGATAGAAAACGAGATATGGCAAAGTTATCATCTATTAAACAGGTTGTTGGTGGAGGGAGGGGGTGGGGGATCAGGAAGCCTAGGTTGACACAAAATTTCGGTGAATATGTTTGAGTCAGAAAGAGTAGCAGGCAGGCATTTGGATAAAGCAACAAATGGCCAGTGAGACAAAATGAGTTTTAAGCTTCACAACTGAACCATGTAACTGTTGTGTGTGTGTCTGTATGGGTCCTCCAGGTGAAATTGGTGTGTGAGTGTCTGCATGAACACAGCCAAGCTCTGTGCTAGCTGTATGTCTTGGTATGTCAGACAGATGTGAGGCATGCATGGTAGAGGTGGCAGTTCATCATTGTTGTACCTGACCACAAGAAGTGTCTTTGCCAGGACTTGCATTGGCATGTCCACTCCCATGTTCAGATGCACTGCTGCTAGCTGAACTAACTGATGTCTGCTAGATGAGCTCCCCTCATGAGAAAGCCCAGGACCATGACCTCATGGCCTGCCACATCTAGGTGTGGACATCTCAACCACTGAAGGAGCAGTGGAAGAACTACCGCTATGGTAGTGTGATTGGCCATATCGGCTAAGAGCAGATGATGTTGCTGATCTATGCCCACGAGGATTCCATCTCTGTACCAGCAGATACTGCCTGTTCTGATGTGCCATTCATCCGATCCATTGAATTGGCAACATGGTGGAGGCAGTCATGCATGTCAGCCTGTGCCACTTCTACAACCCTAAGCATTTCTCTGGAGGACCTATGGGAACATGTCTGTGCCTCCATGACAGCCCTAAACATATGCTGAATGGCATGGGAAGAGACACCTGGATCAGGTGGAGTATGGACAGCAGGTCTCCTCTGAGCACCCCTAACAACCCTCCTAAGTGGCAGTTCGCCCACACTTTGGCTATGGCCAGAGTCAACAGGCACTGAAGCTGCAGTAACCACTCTTCCCTGATCAATTGTCTCACCCTACACCTGTCCAATATCTGAGGACTCACTGGAATGGTAGACGTAGGCATACTGGGTGTGTCTGATGGAATTATAGGGGATGGCTGTATGTCAACCTCAGTGTCAGATTCAACCTCTGCACTCCCCGACTGTACTTCTGTTTGGCCACATTTCCCCTGTCAGGATCAACTGTGATAATAAGCAACAGACACAGGAAAAAAATAATACCTACACTACGATAGCCCAATATATGCTAACAAACTAACAGTGGTGCCACTATTACAGACAGTACAATAGTACATAAGACATAAAAATGTTTGGCTTATCATGTGCAGATGATAGTATGCTCCCTATGCTGGATAGCTGTGGAAGAAGTTAAGAAAAAGGTAAGGACAGACATCATCACAATTAACAGTTAACACAGGGGGTAAAGCATCTTGCCCTTTATATTTCCATTAACTATACCTTCAACAAGAACTTGGATGACAAGTCCAACCTAAGCCTCATGTGTAATCAGTCGGAGTGTATTGTTAACTGTAGCAATCTACAATCCCCCCAAACAATTTATTGTTAAACAGAACTAATGTATTGATGTAAATATTTTATTATACAATGACTCCTCATTAATATTCCAAAACATGCATGCTGATTGGCCAGCATGCCTGTTGTAAATCCCAAAACTTTTTTTCTTTTTTTTTCGCCCTCATAATTAAACCATGCCACCCATGGGTAAATCTTCAATATACCACACCATGTCATCGGTTATTGCTTAACTATACAACGGTGTTTAATAATTGAGATACGTAAGCCTACCTTGAAGCTCCTCCTGTGACATACTTGCTATACCTGAAAGAGTAGCACCAGTGTCAGGGACATGCTATTCTGCACTTTCCTGGGAGCTGTCTAGATCCCTGACAGTGGACAGGAACTGATCATTTGCTGTTAGTGGTGGCTCTGTAGTAGGCCGCCCCTGGTACCCATCCGATCATGGACCACTGCAGCTTCTCTCCTCCGTGCAGATGAGATCATGTAAGTGGCGCTATGGCACACCTGATCATATGTCCTGCTGTGGCCACTGACTGCATTCACATCTGCAACTATCTGCTGCCAAATTTGCATTATGCCTGACATAGCTCCACATCCCCTCTCAAGCAGAAAGGCACCATGTTGCCTAAAAGCTTCTCCAATGACCTGATTCTCAGGGTCACTGAAGGGTGGTTTTCAGGGATTGAGATGCCTGGGTGTCATAGTCCAGGTGTTCTAAAATACAACAGAAGGATAAACATAAAACACTCTAGAAATTTGAAATATGAAAAACAGGAATCGTATGCTTGTAACATGTTACAGTCACACACAAAGCAAAGCTGGATGCAAAACAAGGGAGAGAGTAACAATAGCAACATATCCTTATTTGTGCCAAAGCAGAAATGCAGGTCTGCCTTCCGCACCCCCAAAAGAGCAGGCAGATGGCATATTTTGCAAACCAACCATCAGTGAAATGCTAAAAGTGCTATCAAATGAACTGTCCCTGAATCTTGTATACAGATTTAACACAGAACCTTCCATTGTAAGCTATTGCCAGTCACATGCACCTGTGAAATGCCCAGACAAACATGCCCATGCCATCATTACACTTTTAAGTAATGCATACAGATAACAGTAGCATTTGCTAATTTATATATATATATATATGAAAACAGATTATTTTTAATACCATTTCAGCATCTGCAGTATGTACCTGAAAAAAATACAAGCATACTTTCTCAAGTTCAGTAATCTTCTGTGCAGATATATCCCAAAGTAATAGCCTCTTCTGTGTTCTCCACATAAACAAGTCTCTTCACCTTCAGGTTTCCTAGCTACACAGTTGCCTTTTTATGGTGTAGATTCAGGGCTGTTAGCATGATGAAGATGCAAATGAGTTGTGAGCTTGCTAGAAGAGCAAATTGGTTTATAGCTTGGACTTTGCTCCTAGATGCCAATGCTGTTTTCATTATTATTATTATTATTATTATTATTATTATTATCATTATTATTATTATTATTATTATTATTATTGTCTGTATCAGTGTTCAGATGAGATTCAAGTACAGCACTGTAATATAATCTTCAGATCTTTTCTTTTCTCAGAATGTCCAGATTTTTGCCTTATATCTTTTGGTCTCTTCCTTATAAAATTTGTGGTTTTCTGCCATATCACTGGGATGATCTCAACATTGATGTCACTCAATAATTACATACATTTCAGTTTCAGACTTCAAATTCTTCAGAAAATGTATCTTAACACAAACCCTTGTTATTCTAGCACATATCTAATTTAAAAGAGCAAATATGTCAAATCTGTCCCTATTTCTGGGTCATTGCCCGCCCAATTATGTTGAGCTTTGTCCAGATTTCTTGCACTAAGAGATTGAGATCTATGGGAACTGTTATATGCCCTGGTGATCATTGTGGCATTCCTTGCAAACCCATTAACGTACTTTGCTCTGATTTAAACAGGTTTGCTATCCACATTGCTTTACATGGTTTCTGGCTGGCAACACAGTTGCCAGCCATAAAACCACGCTTATTTACATTTAAATGCAGTGCACGGCATGAATATGTAATTAGTGCTGCTGCTCACCACACATCACCGCGCACACACGTAAACTCTGTGCAGGATTCACCCAAAGCCTACAGGGAGTTTACTGAATCCCAGGATACATCTTTTTATGCATCATAGTCACACAAGAACTCCCTTGATAGATAACAGTAGAATCCCCTCACCCACAAAATCACCAGGTGAGCTATGTGGTGGTGGTGGTGATGATGTGTGGAGATCTTTGAACTTTGATTTCTTTGAAAAGTATTTGTTCACTGTAGAATACATTTTCTTTCCGTTGTTTTTTTTTTATGTACTGAAGACCTCTCACTTTAGTCTAGTTAACTAATCAGCATTGTTTGACACTAAAATATAGTAGTGACATTTTAATTTTGCAGTGTTCTTGATCTGGTAAGAGGTTTATCATGGCTGTAAAATGTATGCAGTATGGCATCTTTTGCACATAACATGCTGCTGCAGATTTCTCATGTTATGTCACTATCAGTGCATTGAGCAACAAACAAAATTAGCCTATTTTAAATGCAGTTTCAGGAAAGAATGCCTAGCTTTCATATGATTGTGCATTTCATTTCTTGATAAACAAACACATATTACAATATGATACAGATCTAGTAAGGAAGACAGTTGCTCAACACATTCAGTTATGCATTTCTTACATGCCATGTCACTTTCTGCTGTTTCTTTCCTTTTTGGAGTCAGATTATTTTAATTTACTGCTCAGAGGCATATGAGTTTCCCATCCAGTGTTGGAGACTTACAGTTACAGTAGTGGTCATGACACTGCAGGTACAGCACAGGTAAACCACATACTAAGACACTTGGTAAAAAAAGAGGAAAGCCTGGACTGTCAGTGTACATTGTGTTCATGGCAAAACCACCTGCATGACATGTGATTGTTTAGAACATCCCTTGCACCTTCATAGGTGCAGGAGCCATCATTAGATGGTCAGGTGTTTTCTTCCTCAGACTCAGTAACAGAACTCAAGGTCAGACTGACTCTCTGCTTACCTAGGGAAACCCAAAGTAAGCAAAGAGAGACATTACAGTTGGAATAACTGATAATGGCCTACATGTGATGTTCAGATGCCACAATGTGCATTGCATAACTTGCTGACTGTGTAATGGTGACACTGTCTCTATTGATTTTGTCATTTAAAAATCTGATATAATATGACATTCCATAAAATGAATGCAATTAATTGCTTAATTTCAGTACCAGTATCCTCTTAGCCAATATTTATTGTGCAGTGACCTTTTTATTATTTCAAGAAAAATATATTCCCTTCATTGACAGTCTGTTAATGCATAATACATAAGCAGTGAAACAGTGTTTCATAAGTCAGGCCAACTCATAATATTTCTGAAAGTAAACTTAAAGAGCATATCAATATTTTCAGAACAAAATAATAAAACTTCAGTACAACAGTTTTTTAGGACTGGGTACCTAGAAATTGTAAAAATGTTGCTCTTGCAGTATACAGGAGTTTTTCAGAGGTTCTCACCTCTTCAGAAAAATGAAAAATATCATTCTGAGTACTGAACAGAAGATTTAGTGACAGTTAAACAAATAATATTGTCTTCAAGCTCTTCAGTTTATTCACAGCATGTCATCATGAATACCTTTATACATGATATTGTTCATACCCAATCCATGATCAGATTTACTTTGGAAGTTACTTCACCATAGCTTTATCATTCAATGTATATTTATCATTTAATTTTTCTGGCAGCTCAAAAAGATACCACATTATTTCAAACAGTACTTAGTGACCTCATTGGAGTGATTGTAGATCTCTTACATACCTCAGAATTGTTAATATTGTTCAAACTGTATTAATCTTGCATGATCTCATTTCCATAATCTAAGCACTAGTCTAATCGCTTATATGTATTTTCAGACTTCACTGTATGATCTGTTTTCATTTCACTAGTACCATTAAACAGATTATTTTTATTTTTTGTTCAGCAATCCCTATATTTAGTCATATAAATTAACTTACAACTTCAGTGAATAGGATATATATATGTTTCATCTTGCCTGACATTATGTGATCTTGGAGGTGTAGTTAAGTATAGGAAATATGTTTTTGTGGGGGCATTGCCCCTTTGAAAAATTTTGTTTCATGTTGTAAATTTTTGCTTTATTTCTTGGAGGAATTAGTCTTCTCATTCAGTGAAATGCATACATGAATTTCTGCTCCTGTTGATTATTCAGACAATGTGGTGCATTTAACTAGGATTTGGCAAACTTAAGTTTTAAAAAGCTCAGGTAGACCCTGGGAGGCTCAGAATTGTAATCATATTTACCTACCAGGGTGAATAAATTTTGTTTGTTGTTAGGAAGAGGGGAGCACACTATGATTATGACCTCAGTAAACAGTTTATGGAGTAAACGAATGAGTTAAAGGGTGGCACAGTGATACAGAATGTAGCAGTGCTGCCTCACAGTACTTGTTTCTCTTGTTTATTTCTTAGCACAGATAGTTTTTTTGTGTACAAATTCCTAGACAGCTAATGATAGGAGAAAGACCAATTTGTGTCTTTAGGAAAAGTAATAACATTAAAAGCTTATTGGAATACCAGAGAAGGGCACAACATACAAGATACATGTATAAGTGTGGGTCCTGTAAATTTTGCCCTTATATTTTAGAAGTAAGTGAGACAATTATTAATGGAGTGAGAATAAAAATAAGAGATAAATGTTGGTGTAATACAGAAAGGGTGGTTTACTGTGCATTATGCAAAGTTTGCTCGTGTTTTTACGTCGGAAAAACAGCGTAAACTTAAAAACAGAATTAGTGAGCATCTGAGAAATATCAGGGATCACTACGAATTTAACTCTTTGGCTAAACACATCTCCCAATATGCAGAACATAAATTCAAAGTTCATTATTTTGGAAGTAATGTCCCTCAGAAAGAGGGGGAGCATGGCCATATTTATTAGAAAAAGCAGAACTTAGTTGGCAGATCCGCTTGAATTCAGTTCATTTGGCCAGGTCTAAATGGCAGTTTATCTATAATTAGTCTTTTGAAATTAAAAGCTCTGATGTTGTTGTTCTTGTTGTCTTTCGGCTTTTCCCGGTTAGGGGTCGCCACAGCGGAACTCCGGTCCGTTAATGATTGGCAGTAGATTTTTTCACGAACGCCGAGGTGCCAGCTCGACGTTCAAATTTCAACGAAGGCGCGCCCATTTACGCATGTCTTTCAAATGCCCACCCAACCGCGTGGAGGACATGCAGACTCCACACAGAAGGCACTCCTTGCACTCCAGCCGAGAATCGAATGGGAGAACCTCTTGCTGTGAGGGAACAACACTACCGCTGCACCACCGCGGAAAAGTTCTGATAAGATAAAAAAATGCTCTTACAACACATAAGGTTATGCAGATTATTTTTCAGCACGTTTCTTTGAATTTACTCACATAATTTTTGATCTAATATTGTATTGTTGAGTGTCCATGAATGAGAGGGTGACATTTTTACACACACGTATATATATATATATATATATATATATATATGTATATATATATATATATACATATATATATATATATATATATATATGTTGACAGCTGCTGAAGATTGTTAAAAAAAACTTTTTTGTATGTAATTTTTTTAACAAATGTTTTAAGGAAGTGATGTCATCAATTTTAAATTATTTAATGGGTGTGTTATTTAGCATTGTTGTGTGATGAAGTTCCTTTATCAAGTATAATTTGGGATGAAAGCACTTACGTTTTAAGCCTTTAATAAACTGTTTTTTTTATCCTGGTGTGAGCTTTTTGTGCAATTAGTTTTTTGTGTAGTCTGCATGCTCTTTTGTGTACATGTACATTTTTGCTTGGTGCTCTGGTTTCCTTCTGTATCTTAAATACATTCTTGTGGTCAAATTGGCAAGCATGCAAACTGCCTGTAGGTATAGATGCAGTGTGTGTGTGTGTGTGTGTGTGTGTGTGTGTGTGTGTGTGTGTGTGTGTGTGTGTGTGTGTTCTTCTAATGGAATGGCATCCATGGAAGTGATAAGATAGGCTGCAGATCCACAAGACTCTTGAACTGGATAAAGATAGCATGAATGTTGTGTCTTTTGGCTTTTCTCGGTTAGGGGTCACCACAGCGGAACTCCAGTCCGCTAATAATTGGCAGTAGATTTTTACGTGCTGAGTTGCCAGCTCTGACACACAACCTTCAACGAAGATACGCCCATTCACGCATGTCTCCACACAGAAGACTCTTTAGCTGAGAATCGAACAGCGTCTTACTGTGAGGCGACAACGCTACCGCATAAAACAACGTGTCATTGCTGAATGTTAGCTCTTACTCAAGCTGAATTGGCTGAGCTTCTGAATTAGTGATTAAAGATGTAATATTAGTAAACTGAAAAGATATGGGAGACACCTGGCAAGCAGAAGTTAAGAAACTAATCTTTCTTTGTGTTCAAATATTATTGTACAACAGATCTGTAGGGGAGACTGGGTCTTTGAGTCATATTATTTATTTGGTTGCTTGGTTTATTTATTTGTTTATTTTTGTATCAGTTAGGCAAGCTGGATCCTTTTCTTTTAACCCTACCTGCCTATTTTGTAACTTGTTTATGCACCTTATGGTAACTTCAGCTGTTTGTTTCAAGTCATGAGAAAGCACTATTATTATTTGTCTATTGTAGTTAGCATTCTAAAAATTAAATTGAAATTTGCAAAATGTAAACTCTTTCTGCTGCAACTCCATAACTAAAACCCTGTTAATGAATTCTAGTACCAGATTATTTTGCACACTAATCACTACCAATTAATTATACTATTCCCATTATGATACGAATAGTAATATTTAAAAGGAAAAAAATACTTGATTTCATGGCTTCTCATGTAAAAATGGAGCACGCGATATAGAAGCTAAGTTGCCTCAGTTATGTTTGACTGGTCTTCACATGTGTTTGCAAATTGGGCAGTATAAACTAATACTTATTTGGCTTGTTGTTAATAAAATAGATGTATTCATTTGAATAATTTGATTGGCAAGAAGTAAAATATACAGCACATTCTGCGTATGCTTTCTAAAACAATTATGATAGACTAAATCCTCAAGGAAGCAGAGTAAATGCATGTGCTATATAAAAAGCACAGGTAGTGGAAACTTTGTGCGACCTCAGAGCTACTGAAGTTGTTGATATTTGTACTGCTGAGCAACCGTACCTTTGTCAAAAGTAGACATGCAACTTTGGTCATCTGAAGTAGCTCATTAGCACAAATGCTGTTATGCTGCATATCTAGAAAAAACACACAAACAGCCAGCATATATAGTCCAACGCTTTATTTTGCAAGAACCAGGAACATAAAAATGTCCCAAGCAAAACTCCAACCCTCAGACCGGTTTCGGTAATATGCCTTCTTCAGTGAGTAAAAAACATGCCCAAACCTGAGCATCATACTTATTTATATCCTGCATCAGTCATGCTTAACCAATGGTATAATCCAACCCCTTTGATACATATTCATGAGCCCAAAGAACTGCTTACAAAAGCCTATACAGTCATATATGTAACAAAGGTAATAAACAAATGTAATTGCAAATGCAAAAGTATTAACAAATATGAATGTAGATACAATGAGTGCACATCTTAAGATAATTATAAACAAATCTTAAAGATAAACAAATAGTAAAAATAAACAAAAGATGGTATAAGAATGCCATACAACCATGACTCAACCTAGTCTAAACTCTGTCCACTAAACATAGACCAAATTATATATATTTCAAGTTTAACAACCCAATCACTACATGGACTATCGTGGAACTATCAACAACATATCTATGGGGCCCTCCTATGGTTCGTTTGGGGGACCGGGACAGTAATGATGCATTACATACTGTATAAGACTTCCTTATTTGCATTTGTATGCTAAATTCCTTTTTGGGTATACAGATGAATATCAACAGTTATGAGATGTTGTTAGGAATTTTTTTATAATCTTACAGATATATGTATATGTCAGGTGCTTATTAGGTTAGTTTTGACTAACTACGGATCACTTCTTTATATTGATGTACATTTTAGGGTCAATATTAAGGGTTTAGACAGCTGTTTGGTACCACTGTGGATAATATTTTCGAAAGTTATTCAAGGTTTTTCAATACCTATGTCTATATGGCCTTTTTTTAAGGTCATTGAGATATTTAACTCTTGGAAAGTCATTTTGGACGTGTGGACTGGGACATTTTGATTGAATGGTGCACAATATTCATGATTCTGAACGTCAATTGCTTATATATTTTTTGATTCTTTGGGATATACATCAGAATGTTAACAACATCTATAATGTGTCATAAGGAAGTTTTCCATAAATTCAATGGTTAAAGGTGTACTTAAAGGAGATTTACAGGTTCACTTTGGGATCGATATGTGACTAGGATTCAATACAGTATGAATACATTGTAATGGTATCATTTTTTCATTGAAATATTCATCAGTCTGTTTATTAATCTATTCGATTGATTTATTACTTTTTATATAACTAACAAACCCGGAGTTGGTTATATACCATTGATGCAGGTTTGAATAACTTTTGCTGATGTTTATTGAAAAGTTGGCTGGTACAAGTCATTTTTTAACTGGGCCTTTACCATTATGGTCTACTAAAATATTACAATTGCCATAAGGCTTTTGTATTTTGCCTATATGTCTTTTGAGAAATAGCTTTGTTACACTAATGCACATCTAAACAGGATCTTTAGTTCTACCTGTGTTGGTCTTGCTCTGATTCACTGTTTAAGGAATAGCCTAACGGACTCTCAAACATATTTAACTGCATACACAAGGGGTATACAGTATCAGTGGGCATAACAGTGATTCACTGGTATAAGGATTATTGATATCCTAATGGTCCTTTGGTCATTAGATATTTATTTTGGCCTATATATATCAACTATAGGCTATATGAATATACATCTGGTGTTAGTCCAGTGATAGGTTATAACTGATTAGGTTCTTTGGCCTGGTGGCAAATATTGTAACAATATGGTGTGGAAATCTGAACATACAGTATAGGACGTGTTTTGATATCTATTTCTGGTCAGTAAGTGTGACCTATCTTTGTGATCTATAATAGGTGGGCCTTTTTCTTGTCCTTACACCTCAGTTTATGCTTTCACTATGCTTTTTCTACTATTTGATTAATATTTTTATCCTGGCTACTTCATATTTGCTATTTTTGGTGCCAAGTTTATTCTTTGGACAATTTGGTATACCTTTACTAATATTATGGACCTGTACAACATTCTTGAGGGGTTGTGTGCTGATCGGGAGGATATTAAAGTATTTGGTCTGGATTCTATCCCAAGCAGCAACTCCAATGTTAGTAGCATTAACATACAAGACGGATGTCAAACAGTGTTTTCAAATTTGGAAAAGGGCCTTAAAGGGCTACGGGCTAATATTTGGCATCTGAGGTTATTCAAGGCGTATTTGCATAAAAATTTGGTTCCTAGAGGTCTTTGTATTAGACTTAGACCAATGGTCAGCAGATCTGAACAGAGGTTGACCGAGGAATGGAATCAAGCGGTACAAGATGGATCTATGGCCTTTGTCAGGATACTGGCTTCTTATTATGAAATGGCCATTGACAATAATATTTCAGAAGTTAGGAATCTAAGTATTGAATGTAAGAAATTTGAATCTTCTACCAATTATGAAAGTATGGTAACCAAATTGTCCAAAGAATTAACAACCTACGATAAAATAACTAAGGACAGAAAGGTGAAAAAATTCAACAGGGATGTTTTGAACTATAGTAGAGGACGACCTTTTGAAATACAAAGATCAGTTAGATTCAAGGATATCAGTTCAAGTGTGAACGGGGGGGGACAAAGAAAAGGCCCAGGTCTATTTTGAAGCATAATGATAGGTCATATACCAGTACTTCAGGTGATGAGTCCTCTCTTATCGATAGTGAAGGTACACCATCTGTAGAATCACCTGCCAAGAAACGAACTAATGCTGCCATCCCTTTAGAAGGGGTAACAAACATAGAGGGGGGTGCAAACATACCAACAGGTATAGGCACAGATTCAATAGATGGCTTGATCCAAGTTTTGTTGAAATAGGGGATACAGAGTGTAACAATGTTCTTAATCTTTCTGATACTGAGTTAACTGCGGACCAACAAAGACTTTTGAATAAAGGATTGGGATTTGTACCCAGTTTCTTTTGTGATCAATATCAAACTGCAGTAGATGTGTTGGATTTTTTTCGCTGCCTTAATTTAAAGATATTTTTTTTCAGATCCAAATAGAGCTAATGTTGAAAGATCTACTGAATTTAGATTTCAGAAATCAACATTTCAGCCACCTATGAATAAGTATGTAGCAACATTTCAACAAGCGGTACAAAGGGATCTTCATTTTCCACCTTTTGAATCCCAGATTCTGCAAGAAAATATCAATCCTACTGAAAAGAAGGCTCTGATGGAACTCAAAGAAAATAACAAGATAGTTATACTCCAAGCAGATAAGGGTGGAGCGGTGGTCATTTTGGATATGGATTACTATATTCAGGAAGGCTTTCGTCAGTTATCTGACACTAGATGTTATATGTCTATGGGCATAGATCCCACACCTAAATTCAAAAAAGAAATTGGTGCCTTTATCGACAGAGCTGTTGAAGAGGGTATCATCTCCCGCAGTATAGTCCAACATTTAACAGTTACTGATCCATCCAAACAAATGTTATACTTGCTTCCCAAAATACATAAATCTCTTACATCACCACCTGGTAGACCGATTGTTTCAGGCATGGCTCACTCACGGAACCACTATCGGCATTTCTAACTCAGCAGTTAAAACCTCTATTGAAGTATGTGAGAGCCAGGATCCAAGATACCACACAATTCCTACAAATTATCCAGGATACACAAATTGAATCACAGTGGTTATTGTGCACACTGGATGTTAGATCCCTTTACACCAGCATACCACATTGGGCAGGCTTGCAAGCTTTACAATTTTGGTTAGAGAAAGCTGGCTTATATCCACCAGGTTTCAATACACTAATCATCTGTATGTCCGAACGTGTACTGAATAAAAACATTCTGTATTTTCAAGGGTAATGTTATTGGCAACTCCAGGGGACGGCTATGGGGGCATCTTTTGCACCCATTTATGCTGACCTATTCATGGCCTACCTGGAGGAATGCCTTATTTATAATCCATCACACAATATCTACATGGTGAAAATGGATATATGGCGCAGGTACTTGGACGACTGCTGGATGGTGTGACGTGTGGATTCAGGGTATTTACTTGAATTTATGGAATATCTTAACAGTAACATATGGGGAATTGAATTTACGGTTACATCCAACTTGAATCAGATTGACTTCCTTGATGTTACTGTCTATAGAAATACTGATAACACTCTTGGTACGAAGATTCACCGTAAATACCCACAATATAATACGTTACTCCATGCATCTAGTATGCATCCACGCCACACCATCCGAAATATTCCCAAATCCCAATTTTTGAGGATCAAACGCATCAGCTCCTCTGCAAGGGATTATCAGGATGCCACTATTGATCTAACGAATAGATTTTTAGAAAGGGGATATCGTCCATTTGATATTCTATCTGCCAGGAATTGGTCGGGTCAACAGCAGAGAAGTCAATTACTGGAATATAGGAACCACTCACCCACTGTGCACGATTCCACTTTGAGATTTGTTACCACATATGGTAGGAATCATCAGGTTATTAGGAAGGTTCTCAATGACAATTGGAATATTCTATTGGCCAATGATTTTTTGAGAGAGGTTGGGTGACAAATGTCAATTTTCCTATAGAAGGGGTAGAACATTGGGTTCTCTTTTTTCACATTACAAATATCATGATAGTGGAGGAGCAAAATATAAACAACTCACCATTATGATGGATGAGCTTTTGGGTACCTTTCCGTGTGGGCATTGTATATCGTGTAATCAGGTAAACAAAACCAAACAATTCACCAGTGCCAATACCAGTAAAGTTTATGATCTGAGAATCTTTGGGAATTGTTCCAGCAGTTGGGTGATATACCTAGCGACATGTCAGTGCTCAGCCTTTTATGTAGGCAAAACTTCACGTTCACTACGTATTATAATAGGGGAACACAGGAGTGACATACGGAACAAAAAGCCAACTAATGCACTTTTTCAACATACACTTAAACATCCTTCAGCCAGGTTCATGTTCACTGTCATTGACAGGATTATAGGGGATAGAAGCCATCAACAGGGATGGCAAAATACACTAAGCTTTAAAGAGAAATATTGGATTATTCATCTTGGAGCTTTGTTTTCTCCTGGTATAAATGACCATTTATAATGAATATTTTTTCATTCAGCTTTTTGTCCTATCGGTACAAGGCTATGAGAAGCTCCATTCAATTTTCATGTTACAATTTGGTTGTATTTATAATTGAATCATCACACTATATATATTTCTTGTGACTACCAATGTGGTTTTCCTTTTGTAATATGATATATATATATATATATATATATATATATATATATATATATATATATATGTCCATATATGTCTATATGGAGTGATTGGGTTGTTAAACTTGAAATATATATAATTTGGTCTATGTTTAGTGGACAGAGTTTAGACTAGGTTGAGTCATGGTTGTATGGCATTCTTATGCCATCTTTTGTTTATTTTTAGTATTTGTTTATCTTTAAGATTTGTTTATAATTATCTTAAGACGTGCACTCGTATCTAAATTCATATTTGTTAATACATTTGCATTTGCAATTACATTTGTTTATTACCTTTGTTACATATATGACTCTATAGGCTTTTGTAAGCAGTTCTTTGGGCTCATGAATATGTATCAAAGGGGTTGGATTATACCATTGGATTTTTGTGTAATTTGATGTTTTGAATTGCTTAGCATTTAATGAAAATGGCAATTGTTTGCTTTAAAAACAACATTTTTTAATATCAAAGAAAAGCACACCATAGCTCTCAATCTTCCATCACCTAAGTGTGGAACACTACCTCTCATAATGTGGAACAAAGAGGTAAAATGTGGAAGCCACAGCTGTGTATGTAAACATAACATAACATAACAGTAGATGTTTGAATGAACACTGCTCAGGTTTGAATGCAATAGAGGATGGTCCAGGGCAGGGCACAGAAGTGGGACCTGAGTAGCTAGGCATGGGGGGGACATATGCATCTGACCACCTGTGTGCAGTATAGGGAAAGTCCAGTTTTCTTGCTTTTCATTGGAAGAGCAGGAAGTAGGAGGAGGTGGAAACAGTAGTGTTTTTTTTTTTTTTTTGTGAGTTGAGGGGTTGGGCACTTATTCATGTTACCGGCACAGGCTGCTGGTTGAGCCACCTACACTTCTACCAAAGGGTGAAGCAAAGAACTAACAAAGTGATCCAGATATATAAAACATTAAGAAACATCAGTTTGTATGGATAGGAGTGTGATGATAAGCATCTTTTAAATCTAAGGTTACCAAAAAACTCAAATGAGAGACAAGGGATAGAAGATTGTATAGTGAAAGTGTTTTGAACTTTGGTGCTATCGTAAACTGATTTAGGACAGAAAGGTCCTGAACTGGTCTCCAGGCATTTTCTTTCTGTGGCACCAGAAACATTCTTGAATAAAACCCTTTTCCCCCTGGGAGAAGGAACTGTTTTCATTACCCCTGAGAAAGCATGTGAAATAGGACAAGAAGGAATAGCATGGGGGGGGGGGGGGGGGGGTTGGTCTGGTGAATGTAGAATTAGTTCCTGGAAAGGAAGCATTTCTTCCCACTGCCATTTGTACTCTGCTGAATCAGTCTCAGAACCCATTTGTCTGAAATAATCTTTTGCCAAAAAGAGAAATGGAGAGTCAGAGTTTCTGGAAGAGATAAGGGAGTGCTGAGGGAAGGAGGAGTACGAGGTCCCTTACATAGTCATTCAAACTTATTTGACTGTCCTTTGTTTTGGGGGAGGGTTCTCTTTCTTTTTGGAACCTCCTTGCTATTGTTTTTTTAAAAACTTCTACTTACTAGCAATTTGCTGAGACTGTTGGTTTTGTTTCTTGCGAAACGTGGACAAGGGAACTGAAAAAACATTGGAAAATTTAAAGAAGGAAGGTTGACAAATCTGACAGATTCTGTGTGTCAGCGTACTCCTCTCATCACATTTTTGAAAAAGTCTGTAGCACTGGGCCCAAACAGAAAATCTGTGTTCAAAGTTGATCCTCTGGGAGGTTTTAAGAATGTGGCCAGGCAAACCTCAACAACACAGTACCAGTGGCAGTAGCCCTAGATGTAGTATCTTCACAGTCATAAGTAACTTAACAAAATGCTTGGCAGCAGCTGGATTGAATAAAGCTGTAGCTACTGGTTCAGATCTGAGATAAGTGTATAGAAATATGAAAGACTAAGGCACTTTATTCATTCTGCTTTCTTAGGCACTCTGGCAATGAGGGAAACCACAGGCTGTGACATACACTTCCTCCAGTGCTGACAGCACATGGGGGATGGGGGGAGGTTATGGGGATTGCATTTGTAATATTTCATATTATTTTCTGAGGGACTATGAAACTTCCGTGTTCTCCCACAGAAAACACTGGCATGTTCTGTAAATAGTCTCAAATCCCCAACAGGGAGATTCGGATAACATGCTCTCCTCCTTGTTTGAATTCTGAGGAGAAATAGAGCTGAACTATCACATTCCTTTCCAAATTCAAATTCTTGAATCTCTTTAAGAAAAGAGGAACATGTTTTTGTCTTACCAGAAACCATCTGATACGAAGGGTCAATAGCCTATACAAGACCCTATTACAGATTTAATAACTTATTCCTGCCTAGTGAAACTGGAGCATATCCTTGTGCTTAATTTTCTGTTACGTTTGACAGGATTTGTAATGGCAGTGACAGCTTCCTCAGGAGTGGGCACAACATTCTTGTTAAGCAGGAGCAGCTTTCTTTTCTCTTTCTGTCAATACCAGTAAAAGTGACACTCCCCCTTGCCCACAAAGGGGACCCCCAACAACCGCAAAGGACATGGTGAACCTGCAGTCCATAGTGGCTGTATGTGCAAAATCAGAGGGATCCAGGGAAGAAGATGAGTGGTCTGATGAACCAGCTTTGGCCACAGCAGAGTCAGCCACCTGTGGCTGTGAAAGGTTTTATGTTTAATTTTTTTATTTTTAGGGTTGGAAGGAGCCACAGTGGGACCGGAAGTTTATTCCATGGTCAAGCCAGAAGTGGTGCATTTTTCTCAGAGAAACTAAGCAGTACAAGCTGGAAATTTTTCAAAAGTAGTATAAATTCACTTTTCCCAATAAAAACACAGTAAAAAGCACTCTAAATAACTTTACCAGATCCCCAAACATAATTTAAACACAGTTTCCCTTCAGTAAAAATAGTTTTAAAATGTTTAAATCCGCTTTTAATCTGCCAAATACAAATATGCTGTCATTTAAAAGTACAGCAAACTCATGTGGCCGTCAATAAAAACACATACTCCTAGCTTAAAAAGTGTTGTCCCACAGAGGAAAGTAAATTTAAATATTAAAAATAATATATGGAAGTTTTCCCCGAAGGGAACTCATCCGTCTAGCAATGGAACAGCACAAGCCAATTGTTGATCTTCTTAGGCTTCTTTGGCAGCAGGAAAGCTCTGAAGGACTTGACCACAAATCTGTCATTTTTCTCTGCTCAGCTCCAGCTGACTAATGGTTTGGGTGTGTGGAGGGTGCCTGAAGCTTTGGTAGCTGGATGTCTGTTATATGCAATATGGGATGTAACCCAGATAGATAGCTTAGTCTATTGCAACGACTGTCAGTACGAAGAACATCACTTACTAATAGCTTGCTAGCACTTTCTTTTTAATTTCTCCAAGTCTTTTGGGTTTCTAATACCATGACATTAATGGACCCTATTCCTAAGAAAAAGTGTGATTAAAGTTCATGAAGTTAGTATTGTTTCACCCACGATGTGCCCAGAAATTCAGTTAGGAAGCTCACATGTTAGTTAAAATGTGTATTTCATACGTTCTTATGATGAATTGATATGATTAATGATTATTTACTGAGTATTATTTAAACATTCTTTACAATGAATGAGTGACACACCCTGCCAGTTTGGAACAGTGAGGTACATTGTTTTATTAAAACTCAAATGAGGAATGTTTCTCATATTGAGGTACACAAGAGGTATAAAGCACTCATGAGCGCACACACATACATGTACACACAGAAACACACGTGTGTACATACACATATATGTATGTATTTGCAATAAATAGCTGAGATGGCAGTTCTGTAATTTCATTTGTATTTTGAAAACTGAACCTACAATAGCATTGAGGTTTCCAGTCAGTGTAAGTATTTTAATAACTACTTCTGCAGATGCTTATGGTTCTGAGATAGCAGGTCTACATTTTAACTTTACATCTGAGCTGACAAATATAACATAAAGGCACACACACATTGTAATCAAACCTTCTCACTTCCCAATTTTCTAAGTTACTGCACATGAGAGTTACTGTTAGAAGGTGATCATATGTTCATAGATGGTTGCTAGACTGTCTGTCCAAGAGCCATTTTAAGCATAGCCAAGTTTACCTGAGATTTACCAAAATATTGATGACATGTGTCAATACCCCAAGGAATTTACAGTTATGATATAGTCTTGTACACATCAAACATTCACAGCCTACCCCTTTCCATTCAGGAAGTAGATGCCAAACCAGATGTAAATTTGTGATTTCCCATCCATTGGTCCAAATTATATTTGAAAATGGTTAGGGTTAGCTTTGCTTCACATGGATGAGAAACATGTTCCAGAGATGGGGGTCTTCTTCTTCTTTTGGCTGCTCCCGTTAGGGGTCGCCACAGCGGATCATCTGTTTCCATTTCTTCCTGTCCTCTGCATCTTGCTCTGTCACACCAACCACCTGCATGTCCTCTCTCACCACATCCATAAACCTTATCTTAGGCCTTTCTCTTTTCCTGTTATCTGGCAGCTTCATCCTTAGCTTCTTTTTCCCAATATACTCTGCATCCCTCCTCAGCACATGTCCAAACCAACGTAATCTTGCCTCTCTGGCTTTGTCTCCAAACCTTCCAACCTGGGCTGACCCTCTAATATACTTATTCCTAATCCTGTCCACCCTCGTCACACCCAGTGCAAATCTTAACATCTTTAACTCTGTCACGTCCTGCTCTGACTCCTGCCTTTTTGACAATGCCACTGTCTCCAGCCCATATAACATAGCTGGTCTCACTGCCCTCTTGTAGACCTTCCCTTTCACTCTTACTGGTACTCGTCTGTCACAAATCACTCCTGACACTCTTCTACACCCACTCCATCCTGCCTGTACTCTCTTCTTCACCTCTCTTCCACACTCGCCATTACTCTGAACTATTTATCCCAAGTATTAAAACTCATCCACCTTTGCCACCTCTACTCCCTGCATCCTCACCATTCCTCTATCCTCCCTCTCATTCGCACACCTATATTCTGTCTTAGTCCTGCTGACCTTCATTCCTCTTCTCTCTAGAGTATATCTCCACCTCTCCAGGGTTTCCTCCACCTGTTCCCTACTCTCACTACAGATCACAATGTCATCTGCAAACATCATAGTCCATGGGGACTCCTGTATGATCTCGTCTGTCAACCTGTCCATCACCATTGCAAATAAGAAAGGGCTCAGAGGTAATCCTTGATGTAATCCCATCTCCTCCTTAAATATTAAATGTTCTTATTGTTCCAGAGATGGGGTAATCTTTGAGAAACATACCTGTCCCTTCAACATGTCCTGTTTATGTCACAAACAAGGTTTATGTCCTTAGAGTAAATATTTCTGATGCTGTTTGTTTTGTGGATGTGGAACAAATCCATCGGTGTGGTATCAGAGGATGCCTTATAAGCTAGGCATAGATCACTGTGTAGTAATATGTAGGAGACTGATTACAGGGAAAGGTGTTTGAGATGGTCCATAGGATTTGTGGTTTACTCTTTGTAGTCTTTTTGTGATGAAACTCTGTGGTCCCTTAAGCTGTTTCAACTGCCTGGTCAAGTACATATTGAAGGGTGCATTGCACTAATGATTGGTCTGATAAGAGCCAAGTACAGTGGAGCAATGACCTTCCTGGACATGCCATGACTTTACTTAAAAGTTATGCAACATAGAATCATTTTCTCACTACAGTAGATACATGGTGGTCAAAGGTCAGGTTACTGTCAGCATGCAATCCAGATACTTGACCACTGCATCTACTTTTAGGAGTATATAACTAATGTGCTATTTTTCAGGGGCGTCTGTCTTTCCAAAGGGTGCTCCTATAAATTTTTCTTTTGCATTGAATTTTAGTCCATGGCTCTGGCCCCAGTTATTTGCCTGAGTTCGGCCGTCTTGAAAGGTTATCTTTATTTTAAGGGGATTCAGTGACCATGACTGGTCTGCAGTCATCTGTAGACATTGTCAGCCAGAGGCCCTTGACATTTGCCTTGACTTCAAAGATGTACTTGCCAGAAAGGAAATGCCCCTTCAGCAATCCATGTGTAAATCTGCTAGTGATTGTCCTTTTTGTAGAGATGGATTTCCCTGTCCTAACTTCTTCTGTCCAGTCAGTGATCCAACTTGCTATTCAATGGGTGCATATGAGTTTATGCCACATTTTGGAAGTTTATCTACAATGTCCGAGTGAGGTATTGTGCCAAACTCCTTTGCTAGGCTAAGACAGGCAGTACACACTGGTTTGCCTTTGTCTTTAGTTTTAGTGACCTTCTCAAAGAAGTCCAGAAGGTTAAGTTGACATGACCTGCTTTTGTCAAAACTGAACTGGGCAGGGTTCAACTTATTTTTGATGAAATACTTGATCTAAAACAAAAAAGGCCATATGATTTTATGCTAACAGAGGACCCAATATGATTAAATGTGCGATGCTTAATCAGCATGCGATTAATCACTTAAGTCACCTACAACCTTTGACCATCACATTCCCAAGTAGGCATCATTGCAGTGGTTGCAAAACACACAAAATAATTCTTCCTTCCAGGGGGTTAGACATACTTAGCATTGTATGACTAACAATATAGACTGTAAGTTGTTCACTATGGTTCTGGGCACTTGATGTGAAACTATAATTTCCAGTTATGTTAAACAGCAATTCTATTTTTTTTTTACATCAGGTCTGCTTTCAAGCTTGTTTCTTGCCATTTTCCCTTGGAAAAAACTAATTTTGGGTTCTTGTCCATATTGGTTCAGACATCAGTTTGAAGCAGTACTGTAGCATGTTCTAAGATGGATAGAACCTTCCCTGGTTCTGTATTCATAAAACCTGCAATTAAGCAGAAGTGTCTTTTGGCCTTATATTACAGTATTTGCTCAGAAGATTATGGATGTCCGATATTATCAATCACTCTTGCTAAATCAAAGTAGAAAATATTTGCTCAGAAGATTATGGATGTCCGATATTATCAATCACTCTTGCTAAATCAAAGTAGAAAACATCCATTGGAAATTCAGTCTTCAACGTATCGTTAACATCAGAATAAAATTTTAGGCTTGACAAACTTGACCTAGTGTAAGTATATCTATGCTGGTAAAGGTCAGAAATTATGAGATGATTTAAAGGCCAGCATTTGAGTAGAAAATGCTTTAAATTCTTTACTATCATTGAGGTAATATTTTGTGGCTTAATATTCAAAGTTATGTGTTTCTTTCCATCCTTATGTGTATAATTATTAGTTGTGCTTGTATGTTTACTACATGCCCATATTGCCACGTGCTATACTAGCATATGTTGCAAGTGGTACACGTTGATGTAGTGACTACTTATAGGTTCATAGGTTGGTACTAGGCTATTGGCCCTAGGGCCTATACAAGCCTAGCCATAACAATTCCCTGGATATTTCTTCCCACAATATTTACTTCCCTGGACCCTTGTCTAGCAGGGCGACTGACGTGATCTTCGGGGTGAATTTCCTATCTCCCATCCAATCGTCAAGGTTCCTTTTGAAGAGAGCCAATGAAGCGCTTTGCTTGACATGTATGGGCAGTCTATTCCACTGCATTATAGTGCAGATACCACATTGTATCATGTGACCCTAGGGTATTGCATTCTATCTGAGCAGCTGCAAATGGGTCTTATCTTGTCAAGCTAAGGCCACTGCCTCCCACTGGCCAGGTATCTCTTGTTTTGTAAATGGACAGCAACTTGTTTTGTATATACATTATACTTCTTGTGTTTGTTGTGCCCTTGATGCCCTTGTTGTGGTACACAGCCTGTGCCTACCATGTGCCAGCAGAGCCAGTTTAATACCAAGTACCCCTTTTGTGCCTTATATTTATCATTATGTTCACTTCATCTTCACCATATGTAGGGATAGTGATTTGATATTTGCTGATAGTAGTATAAGTTATAGTCTGCAGTGCACTGAGTGAGGGTCAGCAGATGTGTGATTCTGATTATTAACCATGTATGTTCTGATTCTGCAAATTAGATACCTTATATGAAGCCTTGGGTATACCATGCAGATGGTGTTTATGAATCTGGACATTTGTCTATGTTAATCATTTGCAGAACTGATTCCATTATATAATATATGCATTTTGTACAGGCCTTAAAAATGTGTAGTCCTTATCTGGCTCCATTATTAGTACAAGAGATAGGTTTCAGATGGCATCTTAGGTGACCATGGTTTAATTAGTTGTGCCAATATTAGAGGAGTCAGATGGAGAGGTAGACTAGTGAATGGGCATGACCTATTTACCATTTCCAGGAGAGTGGGAGGGGTTGCATGCACTTATGGACACTTTGTTCAGTGCTAGCTTCCTGGGGAGATCAGAAAGCTCATTGCTTAGGCCTAGCGGGTGGGGTAGGAATGACTGAAGGATACATCCCTTTCTGTTATACCATTTATATTGCCTGCCTCTGTCTCACTGGTGTGTTTGTAGTAGTTTCAGGAGAACCTGAAGAGAAACCTCAGTCCATCCCTGATGACTGTTTGAATATTGCCCCGTCCTAGCAGACACTTGCCCCACTGATGAAGAACAAATGGGCCAGTTGGCCATGGACTGGCCTGATGATCAACACACAGTAGAGACAAATAAATAAATGAGTGATTGAATAAATAAATACATAACAAACAGATGCATGTCACTTAGATTTAACTTTGGCTGTGTAAATACCTGATTTTTCTTTAGAATTTGGTACAGTAACAGTTTCTTTAAACTATTTTAAGCTTTTTAAATGCATCAGTACTGTTAACTGGACAAGTGGCCATATTTTTAAATAATTAAAACACGCTGTTAAAATGTACATTTTTAAAATATTTTTGGTATCCTTACAGCTAGCCACCAGCTGCTTCAAGGGCCTCTCCTCAGTCACCAAGTATACCAAACCTAACCAACCTTCCCTCGATTTCACTGTAGTATGTTTCAGGCTGATGTGGAGATGAAGGTACCCTGGGGCAGCATTACCTTGCTGTGAAGGAGATTTTATTTGTCTTGTGCCTACCCACTGCTTGCACCTGTCTTGTCCCAGGGAAGGTCATACAGTAGGCATTGCTAACATATTGTCCCACCTTCAGAATGACTCAGCCACATCCTTACTTCCCAAGAACAGTGTGCACCCAAGTGACCTCACTAATCCTCCCCAAACTGGGAATGTCCAAGTGCCTGTACCCGACCAACCCAGGATGGACACACCCATTTTCCCAACCTGTGTCATCAGTTGCTCAAGCCCCTAATTGAACTTGAGTCACCTGGGCTGTAGTCGGGGCTCCATCCCTCAACAGCATTAGTGCAAGACCCTGAAATAAGAATTTTTGTAATGTTGGCTGCAAAACATGAGCCAGACAAATGGAGTAACTTTCCATATTTACTGACAAAAATCATATACTCCTTTATAATTTGTGGCAATTCTTTGGACAGAATTTGTCCTTAAAGAAGGAATAGTTAATCACACAGCTTTTGGTATAGCATGAAACGGGGAATCGTTTTCAGACATTTTGATTTTGTTTGTTAAACCACTCATCCTATACCCTTCATGACAGAGTGCCATTATGATGAAAAAGACATTAAAAGCAAGACAGTTTACGCAACACTGAAATTTACATTACACTGCATAATAGAACTATATTGAATGCCTATTCGGGTCAGTGCATTAGGAGAATACATAACTGTGGTGCAATAATAGAACAAAAGTGACTAGGCACGATAAGTGAAAATTCATAATATATTTTTTTAAATAAAGCTATATAATCATTTAACTGAATGACTAATTATCTGCACCTGTTAGACTGCTCACTCACCACTGTACAGATTTTCCATTCTACATCCTTTCCCCCTACCTACTCCCATTCTCTGCTTAGCTATTCTACCTCCTCCTTTGCCTTCCTTACTAGTCCTTCCTCTTCTCTTTTTGCTTTCAGTTCTTAACTTTAATCTCTTTTCTCTGCTCTGTTCCAGCCTTGTTCTTACCTGCCAGTTCTTTCAGCTTCACTGATTGTTTCTGCTGTCCTGCCGCAATCTCTCTGGTGCAGCCCACTCCATTTGCTATTGCTTCACTTGGGTTCACTCTGCTTCCCTACCTTATCCCAATTCTCACCCCCCACTTTCCTTTGATTTATATCCCCTAGCCACACCTCCCTCCATCAGGCAACCAATAAAATTTACCCACTTCCTTGTCTCCACTTCCTTTCCACTTAACACTGTCCCCACCTATCAAAATGGCTCCTTCCATTTCTCACATTCTATTCTTAGCCCATACTGTTCTACTACTAGAACTTCTTTTGCAATTTCCATTAATCAACAGATTAATATTCTCCAAACCCACTTTTGAGAGTAGCACCCTGTACACCTCAACTGATAGCTACTCAGAAATTAATCCCAGTCTGTTTTATGTAAACTCACTACTCTGCTCAAAAATACATATCCTCCTCACAAGCTACCCTATTTACAACTCAGCCCATGCTCACTCCCTTTTGTTGTACTTGATAAACTGTAAACTAACTATCTTTACACATCAGCTTTCATTTTTTTTCCTGGCATTAGTTCAGTGTGGTGACATTCATCCCAACCCAGGTCCTTCTACCACCAATTCCCCCATCGCAACAATCCTTACAAACTACTTAAAATCTCTGCACATAACCACCATGAACCTCCAAAGTATCTGCAACAAAACCTCCGACCTACATGCTTGGCTAGCTCATAATAAAACAGACATCTTAGCTACTACTGAGACATGTTTAAAGCCTCATATAAAAAACTCTGAATTTCTCCCTCCCAACTACAGTGCTTGATAGAATTATCAAGAAAGGGGGTGGCATTTCCATCCTTTACTGTAGTAGTCTTGGCATACTCCCATTTACTGGTCATATCCCTCAATTTCTAAACACAGAAATCCTGGTTTCATTCCTAAATATTAACAACTATAAAAATCTCTGTATTATAGTCCTATACATTCCTCCAAGCAGTAACATACTTGTTCTAGAAGGAATATTATCTTGGGTTTCCCACACTATAAAAAATGAAACTATAATCCTTGGTGATGTTAACATCAACTGGTGTAATATTTCCTGCCAAAAGACCATCCACCAGTATTAACCTGTTTCAATATACCCAACTAATGTCTATCCCAGCAAATGTAATAAAACCAATGAGTGTGCCATCTTAGACTGCATCCTAGTCTCTGACCCATCAAAAATCTCTTCAGCGGGCACTCTCCCTAACCTTCCAGCCTTTGAAACCAGAGTCTATCACCCTTTCACAAAAAAAAAAAAAAAAAAAAAAAAAAAAAAAAATCAGCACAAACTTGTCAGGGACCTCTCCAAATTCAATCCCAACACATTCAACAATATTCTAAAAAGCATAAACGGGAATTACCTTAAGACTCTTTCTCTAGACAATGCCCTGTACTGTCTTAATACTACCTTTTTAAAAATATTAGACAGCCTCACACCCAACTGGACTAAAAGAATAAGAACTAATTGTCACTTGTTCATGTCTAACACAAATAATAGGAAGGCTTGAGGTTTTGTTTAGATGCTTTAATACATACAAACACATCAGGATTTTATTTATTTTTTATTTTTATTTTGCATTTGTTAACCGGGATGGTCCGGCTTGATACGTGTCCATTTTCAGCGGAGTCCCGGGGAGAAAAGCTCCAAAGTTACAAATTCAGATTAAGAAATAGACATTACAAATAGATGATCAACTAATAGAGGTTACATAGAAGAAGATTGTAGACATAGTACATAGAGATAGAAAGTTATAGGTGTAACAAAATAGACAATCCACTAAATAGTGGTTACAATACAAGTTGATTATAGACATAGTACATGCATTCTTCTGTGAGGCCAGAGGCATACTTTTCAATTGAAAATAGTGGTTGAAGATAATACTTAGAGTTGCAATCATAAAGGATCTCATTGTTTAAATGAGGGGGAATGGCTGAGCAGAGTGTGTTGGAGGGAAGTGTGGGGTCTTAGTCAGGGTTGGTACAGGGGCATATCCAGTGTGACTTGAGGTGACTTTTAAGTTTATGTTTAAATATGGTTGGAGAAGACTCTATGTAATGTCAGTAGGTAGTGAGTTCCAGTTTTTACCGACAGAGTTGTTGAAGAAGGAGTCGCCTGCAGCATGGTTGGATTTGATTGTAAGTACTAAGAGTTTGGTGGATGAGCGTAATGGGTGATTATTACTGTAGGGGCAGATTATGTTTCTTAGGGCTGGGGTAGTGTCCGGTTGGTGGAGGATTTTATGGGCGACTTTGAGCTGGTTGAGCTGTAGGAGGTGGGGTAGTTCCAACCAGCCCAAGAGTTTCAGGTTCTGGCAGTGGTGGGTACAGTAGGGTGAGCTAGTAGCAAATCTGGCAATTTGGTTGTAGCATGAAGACAGTTTTTTAAGATTGGTTTTATTCAGGTGGGAGAATAGAGGGGAGGCTTAGAGAAGGGTAGATAGGAGGTGGGAGCAGGCAATTGTTATTCTAGCTTGCGGGGTGAGGAATGATTTGATCCTGAAGGGACTACCAAGTTTTTTATTGGTAGTTTTTATAGTTTGATTGATATGTGCATCAAATCTGAGGTTGCAGTCGATCATGACACGCAATAGTTTAGTTTGGGTAACTGGGGGAGATGATGGTAGCATTATTAGCTGTTATATTGAAGAGAGGTGAGGTGGTCCTGTATGTTGGGGTAAAGAGAAGTAACTTAGTTTTATTGGGATTTAGTATTAGGCGTTGGTTTAGTAGCCAATTTTCAACCTTGTTGAAGGTGCTTTGGGTTATTTCAGTAAGTTCTGCTGGGGTGGAGGCAGTGCAGATCGAGTCATCTGCATATTGGATGCAGGTAGCCTCTGGTATGACTGTGCTAAGTTCATTTGTAAAGATGGAGAAGAGAAGGGGACCTAGTATTGAGCCCTGGGGTACTCCTAGTCTGATGGAGAGATGTGAGGAGAGTTTACCCTGCCACAGTACAGCCTGTTTCCTGCACTGTAGGTAGGACTCAAACCATTGGAGGGCCTGTTTGTTTAAGTTGTTGGCCTCCAGGCTATTCATTAGCATTTTGTGGTCCACCATGTCAAAGGCCTTGGACAGGTCTAGGAAGAGAGCAGAGGACAGTAGGTTGTTGTTGCGATTTTGATTTATAGTGTCTGAGAAAAGGAGAAGGGCTGTTGTGGTGCTGTGATTGGGCCTAAAGCCATGTTGTGAGTTGGATAAAAGTTTGTTTTGTGTGAGATATTTCATGAGTTGAATATGCACACACTTCTCCATGATCTTAGCTAGTGGTGACAAGATGGCTATGGGCCTGTAGTTAGACAATTCAGTGGAACTGCCCCCTTTGTGATGTGGTATGACATGTGAGATTTTCCATATGTCAGGGATTATGGCTTCTGATATGGACCGAATAAGGATGGAGATGGGGTATGCAATTGCGTCTGCAGCTTTTTGTAAGTAGTCAGCTGGGAGGAGATCAGCAGCCAGGGTGGTTGGTCTTAGTTTCCTAAGTAGGGTTTTAATGAGTTGAGTGGGGACTGGTTGGAGGCTGAAGGAAGTTGTAGCTTTGGAATTGGTTGTGCTAGGATTGGAACCAGTGGGTGAGAGTTGGTTAGCTAAAGTTTGGATGGTTTTGGTGAAGAAGGTGTTAAAGGAGTTGGCAATATCTTCGGGGGAATTTTGATTAGTGGCAGATGGATTTGGGGTGGTGGTTTGTCCTGGGTGGAGGAGTCTTTTTATTCCCATCCAGAATTTCTGAGGTTTAGATTTGTGTACCTGTTGTAGGCGGTGGTAGTATTCCTTTTTGTCTGAAGTTACAGATTTTTTTGCATCATTTCTTAGTTGCCTAAGTAATAGTTGGTCATGTAGGGTTTTAGTAGTCCGGTAGGTGTCCCATGCTTTATTTCTTAATGCACGTTTGGCCCTAGTTTCTTTAGTGAGCCAAGGTGCGGTATTGACCTTGGTTCTACTAGTGCGGCTGGGGGCATGAAGGTCGAGAATAGCCAGAAATCTGGAGTTGAAGTAACTGACTGCTTCATCTAGTGGAAGGCTTTTTAGGGCAGACCAGTTGCAAGCCTTTAGTTCATTGTTAAATTTTTGGGGGTTAAAGTTTTTATTGCTTCTTATAGTTCTATAGGTGGGTTGATGATGGTGATTAACCTTAAGCTTAAGTATATATCTGAGGCAGTGATCACTTAGATCATCTGGTGTGGTGCCTGACATATACTGATGTGGAGATTTATTGATGAGTATCCAGTCTAGGGTACTAGCTTTGTCATGTGATTTGTTTGGTCTAGTGAGTGTGGTTATGGTTTGGGTAAATCCTTGGAGGTTTACATGGATTGTTGGGGATTGAGAGGAGCAGGATTTCCAGTCAATGTTGAAGTCCCCGAGGATTATGGTTTCCTGTGGCTGGTTGTTGTTGAGCCAAGTTAGGAACTCCTCAAGGGTGTCTGTGTTCTTCCCTGGGGGTATGTAGGCACAGACAATGTTTATGCTTTTATGGTTGTTAATATGTAGTTTTGTGGTAATGATCTCAGCATTGTTGAATAGATGGGGTTGTGGGTTGGCTATGGTTACAGATAAGGTGGATTTATAGAGTATTGCTTCCCCTCCGCCCTTTTTTTGGGTATGATCAAGTCTATGCATGTTATACCCAGGCGGCAGGACTTCATTGTCGTTAGTGGTAGGTTTTAGCCATGTTTCCGTGAGGCAGAGTATATCAGGTGAATAAACTGCCAGGAGGGCATGTAGGTGCTGAATTTTGTTGTTTATGCTCCTGATATTCAGGTGGCAGGCCAGCAGGGAGTCTGGGGGTCTATGTTGTGGGGTCAATATTGGTTGGGGAGTTGGTGGAGAGAAAAGAGGTAGCAGTAGTATTTGGACCTGGGTTTGGGTGGATGTCACCATCCATGGTGAGTTTTTTTAGCCTAGTTATAAGTTTCCAGATCCTAAGTAGAGTACTATGATAGTACCTCGGCTTGGAGTAGATGTATCTAGGCCTGATAGGAAATTAATTGGGTGAGGTAGGAGTCTGGGAGGGGAGGGGTTGTGGAAAGTTGTGAGTAAGTAAGGGAGATGAGGTCTGGGATCTGGGATAGTAAAAGCCTGGGTATTCTGTGTTCTCATAGGATGAGAGTAGGTGTGGGAAGATTAGCAGGGATGGCAAAAAGGTTAGTAATAAAGGTGTGTAGATAGCCATAGCAGTTGGGTTAAGATTTTGGTACTAGTATGTGAGTAGTAGGGGGTGGGGGGACTAGTATTGGCAGATGGGGTAGGTTAGGATTGTAGCACAGGTTGTAGGTGATTGGTTAAAGAGGGTTTGGGAGTGGCCAGGGAGATATAAATTAAGGAATAGTAGGGGCGGGTGGAATTAGGGGGCATGGTGGGACGCGAAGTGAGCCCGAGCGGAGCGGGGCTACACCAGCTATCCAATTTGCCAGTGATTGGAGGTTGCAAGGTGGGTGTTACATTAATACCACAAGGTCTGTTAGGCAAGTTTTAGGTTAAAAATTAGCTTAGTGTAGTTTAGCCCTTTTAGGCAGAATGTAATATTAAATTAGCCTTTATTGGTTGTTTTGCAGGAGGTTTTGCTGCAAGGTTTTATAAGGCTAAGGTTAGCTGTAATGCTGCAATTTACTATAGGGCTTATGATGGTAATTCTAGTGCCGGACCCAGCTACAGTGCGGTTAAAACAACAGTGAAGAGTAGGGCCATTACCCTATAACTTTTCAATGCAGGGTATGGTGTTCGCGGTCCGCGTGCTTCACTATTCTCTCTCTTAGGCTCTTAAGTTGAGGGAGCCTGCTAGGTTGTGTTAGCAGGGAAGCGACCTGTGGGGTTAGATTAGTAAAAGTTACCAGCAGGCAATAGTGTTGTAAGTACTCAGAATCCCATACCTTTAAATAGTTGGCGTCCCCATTTGTAGATATGTTCACAGTACATTAAACAGTTTGTAATATTAACAACATGTGCCTTACAGCGTATGCGCTTAAGAATCTGCTAGCACAGTCTACTACATTTAGTAATTACTTAACAGGAATTAAAAAACAGACTGTAGGTATACCAGGTTACAGTGTGCTAAGCTGCGACCGATGGATAGCAACATCTTTAAATATGAACAAACTACTTAACAGAGCTTACATACGTACATGTTTACATCTCAACAGCTAGCTACAAAATGGCAGAATGACTTGCACGTGCTCAGTATTTATACACTAGTGCAAGCCCTTGGATAGCTTCTGAAAGGCATATACACACATATTAATCTACATCCTTCCTCTTAAAAAAGGTTGCCCTGTATGCAAAACAATATCAGAGTTAGGCATGCATTACTACATCAAAAACAAAACTCAATATTCATGTCTAAGTTGCTTCATATCTGCCTCATGGTTTAGAGATTCGACCATATCTTGTAACATAACAGTTGGGACCAAATTTAGCAACACGGACAGTATGCGGTGCACAACTCATATCAGGAACTTCTGGATTCGTCACAGAAATGGGAATGTCCTCAGGAACTTCTTCCTGAATTGGAACACTGGACAACTCACTCTGAGATAGAGTCTTTCTCACAGGCTATTTGCTGTGGTATAGGCTCGGACACCGGTCTCAAATGTTTCCATTTCCGCTTGAAGATTGCTTCTTCTGATTCTATAATATACGATCTCGGCTCTGGACCAATATTCTTCATGACACCAATCCGATCATAACCTTTGGACGTTTGCATCCTTACCACTTCTCCCTCTCGCAATGGATTGAGCAGTTTGCTGGTCTTATCATAGTAAGACTTCTGGGATAGGCGCTTCTTCAACAGATTGGCTTTCACTGATCTGTTGTTCTTGACACATGGAACCAACAATTGACTACTGATTGGTAATGTGTTTCTGGTTTGTCTTGACAGAAGTCTCTGAACAGGTGAACCTAGATGTTTGTCACGAGGAACATTTCTGAGATTTAAGAGATTCAGCAAAACATTACTATTGTCTCGTTTTGATTTCTCAGGTAACTGCTTTCCACTTTGAACTGCGTGTTCTGCCAAACTATTTGACTGCGGGTACTAAAGACTACTTGTGACATAAGAAAAGTCCCATTCTTCAGCACATCTTTTGAACTGTTTATGTACAGCAAAATGACACTACATCTTAGTAATGATTATGCTGGATGCTAGGTTAGGAAGCAAGTCAGTCTCAAACCAGTTGGAGCAAGAGTCTACTAACACCAAATAATGTTGACCATTCCACTCGAAGATGTCTATGGCTACTGTCGACCAAGGTAGTTCCAGAATCTGATTAAGCTGAAGTGGCTCCTTCTGTGAATGTGGCTTTGTACTGTTACATATGGAACAAGATAAAAGTGCTCTCTCAATGTCATGTGACATAGATGGCCATAATACCAGTCCTCTCGCCCTTCTTTTGGTAATTCAGTTCATGCATGACCACGATGCAAGATAGTAATGCACTCGTTGCAAAGACTGGGTAACAGATACTTTTGGACCTTTCATAAGGATACCTTTGTCAAACAAAATTAGATCTGTGTTTGGAAAATAAGGTTGCACTTCTTGAGGTAAACTAAATTGCTTTGACAGCCATCCTTGATTGATAAAGTAGTTGAGCCGCTGTAAAACTAGATCCATAGCTGTGTGATCTCTCAGCTAATCAAGACATGTGGAAGAAAAATTCCACACTTCCATGACTTCAAAATCATCAATCGAATGAGAACCCAGATTTTCAGTCTGTTCAGTGGTATTTCTGGGCAATCTGGATAATGTATCAGCAAGATAAAGAGGTTTGCCTTTCTTGTAGACAAGATTGAAATTGTACTTCTGCTCTCAGCATCATACATTGCAGATGGGCTAGAGCTGAATGCATTGACTTTCTAATGGTTGGTGATCTCTTTCAATCTGTGTAGGTCTACCATAAACATAATCATGGAATTTCAAACATGCAAACACAATTCCCAAAAGCTCTTTCTTGATCTGGGCATACTGCATTTCAGCTTGGCTAAGAGTTCTTGATGCACGGGCAATAGGTTGATCCTCTTGTAGAATGACTCCACCAAGACCAAATTTCGAAGCATCACAAGAAAGTGTAACTGGTTTGTGAACATCTTAGTATCTGAGCATTGGAGGGCTAGCAATTCTGTTTTGGGACATTAGTCTTTGGCATTACTCTGAACAAGACTAGGATACAACTTTACATGTCAGCTCTCTGAGTGATGCTGAAAGTTGGCTCATGTCTGGAATGAACTTGCCTAGGTAGTTGACCATGCCAAGAAAGCATTGCAGGGCTTGAACATTGTCTAGAGCTGGAATCTTGAGAATGGCTGTTTGCTTTGAAGGATCTGGTCATAGGCCTGTACTTGTAAATAAATGACCAACATAAGAAACTTCATGTAGCCTGATTTTGCATTTCTATGGATTGAGCTTAAGATTCACTTGACGTGCCCTTTCTAGAACTTTTATAAGGTTTCTTTCATGTTCTGCTTCATCACAACCTCCTACCAGTAAGTCTACTATGATAGCACAAGGATACCCAGAAAAAATTTGCTCCTTTGCATGTTAAAAAGACTTAATTTGCTGAATTTTTCCCAAATGGCATCCTCAAAAATCTGTACCTGCCAAACGGAGTACTAAAAGTAGTGAGCAATGAGGATTTTTGTCCATCTAAATTTACCAAAATGAGCTCTGCATCTAAGACAGAAAAAATAGTGGCATTTGGCATCTAGGCTGCGACTTCTTCGACTGTGCGCATTGGATGATGAGGTCTTTTTAGCGCTTTGTTCAAATTTAATGGGTCAGTGCATATTCTGATATCATCTGAGCTTTTCATATGAGCTACCACCATGGAAGATACCCATTCAGTTGGAGTTTCAACTGGACAAATCACACCTTGTCGTACCATTTTATCTAACTCGCCTTTGACTCTGTCCTGCATGACTGTTGGAACCTTACATGCTGGCCTGACCTAACGTTATGGAGTACACAACTGGAAGTTTGCTTAGTTTGTGCTGGAAAAGGTCAGCAGAGGCAGAATAAATGTGCTGGGCAAAATTAGAACAGTGGTCTTTTAAACTAAGTTGGTGAACGTCCTTATTAAATAACAAAAAAAGCACCAAAGCCAGCACTTAAAGGGAAGCAAGAAAACATTCTGATGAAGTTCTGGTTTGGATTAAAGCAGAAAATAAAGTTTATTTACTCTAAAGAAGTGTTTCCTTGCTTCCCTTTAAGTGCTGGTTTTGGTGGTTTTTTTTTTTGGTGTTTGTTTAGTGGTTACCATCTTCAGTTGGGACTATTTTTGTGAACTTTCTTGATTAATGAAAGCAGTCCCATTTTCAAACCGTCTGTTAGCCCTAATGATGACTGGACATACTTCTTGACCACATAAAATAACAAGTCACCGGGAAAAGACGAAAGAAGAAGAAGAAGCTTCTTCCAGCAGAGTAACATGAAAGCACAACTGGGCCTCCAGTCTGAATTTCTTTACCTCATAGCCCTAAACCTTTCATCTCCAAAATGAGGAACACTAGCCCTCATAATGTGGAACAAATGGACAAAATGTGGAACACATACTAATGGCTTACTAACAACTTCAACTAGGAAGGTCATAGGATGGTTAAAATATGCTGGCTTTAATTATAAAGAAGATCTTTTAATGAATTTATATGATTATTTATGTTTACCATGGATTTCACTTAAAAAAATTCATAACACTGCATGTGTGACTGAGTCTTTCAATGTGGAACTTTGAGGAACTTTGAGGAACATGAACTTTTTACGACCCCAAATGAGGTATGTTCCTCGTAATGAGGTACACTTGAGAGGTATGCTTCACCTCCATAAGCAGCAAGTTTCACACACCTTGCCAAATCAAGCCTTTCATTTTTACACACTCTAGCAAATGTTTCTGCAGACATAACACTGCACTTGGAGCCTGTATCAACTTTGAGCTCTATGTGTTTGCCATTTATCCGAACATTACAAAATACTTCATTCTTTGCCCTTAAATCTACCGCATTGACCATTTCATGAAGCACTGACGCACCATCAACATAAAGAGTAGAACTGCCATTGTCTAACTGATCAACTTGCTTCTTAAAATGTTCCCTTTTGATAAAAGAATGTGGGCCTTTTGATTTACAAAATCTTTTGAAATTATTCCATTTATTGCTTTTGTGGCATTGTTGACCAAAAGCTAAATACTTTTCCTTTTTAGATTCATGGCTTTCACCACAATTACGACAGTTGGCAATGAAACTAGGGTGGGGCCCATGCTTTGAGTTTGCTGACTGACTGTTATGCTTCACTGAGACTGTACGGCTTCTGGAATGTACTAGAAAGTTCTCGTGTTTACCAGTAGGTGCTACAGGGGTTACAGCTGCCATGTGCTTGGGCCTATTTCTTTTAACTCATCCCCCTTAGTATAACTCTTTTGAATGTGTACATTTAACTCCCAGTTGGTGTGGCTTGAGCTCTTAAAAATTGAAGTTAAGTTATCACTTTACAGGTCTAGCAAATACTCATTGACAGATGTCATATATCAGTATAATTGTGTTTGCCATCCTGTATGATTCAAGATAAAATATTCTGATACCTTGTATGTAATATGCTTTTGGATTTATTAATGAAAATATGAACAAGCAGTATTTGACATTGAGAGGCACAATAGCAGGTAACTGGAGAAATGCCTGGAGGTGCTGTTGGCTGTAATGAGTTAACCACATCCTGCATACTATCAACATGAGCTTTATCACTGTGCCTTCTAGAGCTGCTCTCGTTTGTAAGCATATTTGTGTGCTTTTCTGTGAGCTCGTATAGCTGACAAATCTCAATGGCTTTATTCAAAGTTAAATCACTGTCACAAAGCAAAATCTTTCTCACAGCATCAACTTTTATACCACACACAAGTCTGTCTTTTACCAGCTCATTGCTTAAGTCACGAAATTTGGAAACTGGAACTAAAGACATTCAACATGCTGATAAGGAAATGGGGGAGCCCAGATGTAAACCTGTTTGCCTCCCCCCAGAACTACCAATTGGACAAATTCTGCACAAGGACTCCCCACAAACAAGCTTGGAAAGTGAATGCTCTGTCCTTCACCTGGAAAAACCATGCCCTGTCCTTCACCTTTCCTCCTGAGCCTCTCCTCTCCAAGGTACTACTAAAGATCAAACAGGACAAACCAAGGACGATACTGATTGCACCAGACTGGCCACGCCAACACTGGTACCCCCTCTTGCGCAGTGTGTCACTGCTGGCACCATGGCACCTGCCTCAGATCCCTACCCTGCTGTCCCAGCAGGAGGGCCAGATTATGCACCCTCAGCTTCAAACCCTGAACTTGGCAGCCTGGCTAATTACCTGATCTCTCCGTTACCATCCCTCAGTAAACAAGGGTTGGATGCCATTCTGGAGGCAAGGAGGCCTAGTACTAGAAAAGCTTATGCTGAAAAATGGAAAAGATTCTGTTCCTGGGACCAAACTCAGGGAATGGGCACAGCAGCGTCCAATTTACCTCAGATTCTTCAATACTTAACTGAGATGCTTCACAAGGGCCTTTCCTTTTCCTCCATCAAAATTCATCCTCAGCCATTTCAGCTCATTACAACACAGAACCACCCCTGTTCTCTCATCCACTGCTCAAACAGTTCCTCAGAGGGGCCAAAAACTTAAGACCACACAGGAGAGCCCCAACTCCAGCCTGGGACCTTAAGTTTGTATTGGAAAAACTCACTCTACCTCCTTTTGAGCCAGCTGCAAGTGCAGAGTTGAAATTCCTTTCTTGGAAAGCAGCCTTCCTTTTAGCCATCACTTCAACAAGAAGGGTGTCTGAATTACAGGCCCTTATGGCAATGGAGACTTTCATCATCTTTCATGCAGACAGGGTGTCCCTCAGGACCAATCCCTCTTTCATGCCCAAGGTAGTATCCAGCATGGCTCTTAATCAGTCTATTCATTTGCCAACCTTTTTTGCTAATCCACAAAACAAAGGGGAACGTATACTGCACTCCTTAGATGTCCACAGACAACTTAGATTTTACTTGGACAGGACTAAACCTCTCAGGAAATCTGAACAGCTGCTGGTGGCATTTGCTGCAGGGGCAGAGGGGAAGGCCATTTCAAAGCAAACCATTTCTAAGTAGATAAGCCATTGCATTCATTTCTGCTATAAGCACCACGGAAAGCCTACCCCACAGGGGATCAGACCTCATTCCACCAGGGCTGCATCTACCTCTACAGCCTTTCTCAGAGGTGTACCTACCAGGGACATCCCAGAAGCTGCTACCTGAAGTTCTATACATACCCTCACCAAGCATTACCATTTGCCAATTTTTTCTAAATCCAGAGCTGGCTTTGCCACTGCAATCTTTGCAGAGCCTTATAGCTGGTCCTAATGCTATATAATTGCCTCTTTCCATCCTTAGCTTTGGGAATCTACCCAAATGTGATGACTGCAACAGTGAAACAAGAAGAACATAGTACAGTTGTGTACACTTACCATAAATGTAGATGTTCGAGTGTATTCACTGTTGCAGTCCTGGTTACCCTCCCTCCAGCCCCGTCTTCTATTGGCTATACCTCTATTCTTGCCTACTATGCTTAAGTTTTCTGGTGTATTTGCTTTTTGTTGGAGGTGTAACCTTGTATATAATTGCTTCCCATTATGGGGGCACCTGACATCTGGGGCAAGAAAAATTGATAAAATGGCATTGGCTGCATGCTTTATACCCCTGACTACCTGACGTCATGGAAGATGAGACAGCAACCGACGCAGGACCCAAGACTTTGATAATCAGGCCGACTGAGGGCTACTGCAAGCAGATAACCCAAATGTGATGACTGCAATAGTGAATACACTCTAATATCTACATTTATGGTAACTGTACACAACTGTCCTTTTTATACTACATCATCTACAATGTTACTATTACAGCCTGTTAATGTCTTTCCTTGCTCTAAATCTTATTCATTGTTTATGTTCTTAGCCTTTCACATTAACTCATACTTCTATGTCAACATTGTTTTATTATTTTAATTTAAATTATTAAGTGTGTTTTAAGTGTGTGTATATCAGCATTTTATATTCAGCAATACTGCTTTGTTAACTATAGTTACTGCATTTTAATTAGTTTTATTAAATGTGCATCTATGGTTGTGATTATCTAATTGTACCACTGTTGAAGATTTTGTTTTCCTCCCTTTGCTATGTAGATACTGTAAAATGTGCCTTGTTGTGCTTTATACTCTGTTTGTGTTTCCTGTGGAGCTTTTCTCCCCGGACCTCCATTGAAAATGGGCTCTGCTTGGCCCAGAGGAGTTTCCCGGTAAACAAATATCAATAAATAAATAAACTGGCCTTTAAATTTATAAAAGCAGCATCTCTCTATCCTGTCACTCAAAATTATTTAATTCCCATTATAAGCGCTGTGACTGCCTCTGATTAGAAGAGTTGGTGTCTTTGCCATTACTCCCATCTTCGTCTCTTATCTTTTGTGACATATCTTGTGATTCATGTGACTGTTATTGTTGCATTGTGTGTATTTTGTCATCAGTCATGAGATTAAAAGTGATTGCTAGCATTGTCTATCTTTGTGAACAAACATCGTTACAACTGCAGTTGTCAGAGCCAGTAATCTCTGAAATCTTCAGGATCATCAAGAGATAAGTTGACTAATGGAGGCACATGTCCTTGCGAGGAGGACTGCTCTGTGTTTACAAGAAAGACATCATAAGCAGTTAAAGCTTTTTATCCACAGATGTATTCACCCCTTTGTTGCTGTTATTTTACAGAACAGTTTGCCCTTATTCATGATTGTCGATCTCGCTGTCCCTCTTTATAAAGGCTTTATCTTCCAAACATCTTGACATGATATTTTTAGGAAGTGATACTGGGGCATGCAGATGTAAAACATTCTTTGAGTATGCTGCCAGCTGCAATGATAGAAAAAAACACATATTTAATTCTAATGAGGAAAAATTCCTTATTCAGTGCCATTTTTCTGTTCCCATGTGTAAAAAAGAGTGAAAACAGTGGATACAAAAAGTTTACACACCCCTGTTAAAATGCCAGGTTTTTGTTATATAAAAAAATGAGACCACAATAAATCATTTCAAAACATTTCCCACCTTTAATGTGACCTATAACCTGTACAGTTCAATTGAAAAATAAACAAATCTGTTAGGGGAAAAATATAAAAAATAAAAAATGTACAATAAGCTGGTTGCATACGTGTGCACATCCTTAAACTAATACTTTTTTGAAGCACCTTTTGCTTTAATTTGTCTGGTAGATATCTGCAATAAATAAACTCTATAATAAAAGGAAAAAATTGCTGGCCAGGACCAAGAAGGAGCTGGAAGTAATCTCTCCTTAGCCTGAACAAGGAAATAAGAGCACTAGTGAAATCCTTCAAAACAAACTTCGGGTCTAAACTGGTCACATTTACTAAAGTCAGTCATAAGGCCTTCTTCACATATGTCCACAATCTTAAAGGAACATAGGTTCATAGGTTCATACTAGGCTATCTGCCCTGGGGCAATTATAAGCCTAGCCCGATTCTGTATGGCTTACGCCACCCCTTGATTTGAGTATACTGTGCCCTTTTTAAGGTTTAGTTTACTGTGCCTCTGTCTAATAGTGACACGGGAGTAATCCGTGGGACAAACCTACGATCCCCCATCCACTTATCGAGATTCTTCTTGAAGAGATTCAGTGAGGTGCTCTGCCTCACATGAACTGGAATTCTATTCCAGAGCGAAGGGAGCCTCTGGGTTATGAACCTGTCCCTCCAGCAAGTTCTATTTATTTCTGTGCTGAGGTTCAAGTCCCTCGAGCGTGCGGCTCTAAGGGATTTAGATTTACTGAGGTGGAGCATGTCCATTAATTCTGGATTTCACATAGCTTTGTATGCAGGGCCGGCCTTAGCTGATATGGCGCCCTAGGCGAAGTAGTGCTCTGGTGCCCCTTAAGCCCCACCCACGTCATACTCATGAAACACCCCTGCGAGCCATGCCCACAGGTAGGTCACTCCCCAAAAAAGCCACTCCAGTCATTCATTCCCCAAGAAAGCCAGTCCAGTCATTTCCTTTAATTATTTAAAGGCATAGAAGAAAGAATACCTTATAATGTGGTTTAAACTGCAAGTGAAGATGGAAATTTCCTTTAATAAACCTGCTTTATCTGTTACTCCTTCACACATACTTTACTGTAAAAGTTATGTCTTCAGAAAATAGAAGCCTATGTGCCTTGGTTCAAAGGGTTGCTTAAGTTAATCTAAACAGTTTAATTTACTCTGGGTTGGCGAGCAAACATTACAGCTCAGGAAAGTAGAATAGCAGCCTCTCTCCTCCCTGTGTACAGAAGCTTAAGCTAGAATAGCATAAACACAGATAGCCATTTGATAGACAATACAATCTTGCAATGAAAACAGGTTTAGCATGAACAGTAAAATTCTCTGCCACTGAAATTGCATGAAAACCCATATTTACAGAAAATGCATCTGGTCAGTGGAGGATTAAGTTTACATTTGGGCTGTTTTCAAAACAGACTCCTTGCAAACATTTTTACGACCATGCATACATGTATTTGTTCTTTGATTCAACTTCCTGATTTCATTAAATTATATTCCTTATGTAATAAAGCACCACTTGTTAGAATGTGTTTTAAATTTGTAGTTTTAAGCATTCGTTTAATAAGCAAAGAAACAAAATGTATAAACCAATAATGACAAAACCACCTATTTCAGAAAATTTCAACCATAAAAGGCTACTCAGACTTTTGTCATTACAATCCACCAATATCACTCAATACAAACAATCTCTGCAGAAGAGAAATCGTCTGAAAAATTCTACATTAAAGAAATCTGTAACTAATGAAGAGATTGCCACAGGCAAACAACTTTACATCTAATGTTTCATCTACAAATTCAGAGCCTGTTGCCCTTGAAGAATTAATTGCCTATATTACATTAAAAAATTGGTAAACTGGTACTATTGCAACAGGAAATGACTAATCTGACAAGTTCATAGTTGCTAGGCATCTCATACAAAGGAGGACATACTTAGAAGTGTAGAACCCTTATCCGCCCTTAAAATGCACCAAATAATTAGCAATCAAATGGGCACTGCAATATTAATACTCCCATCTACATGACTATTCACAGTTATTAAAGATATTACTAGATTTTTTTTAAATCTTCCAGCCGACACACATCTCTAAAAATATCATATTAAGATGCACAGATAAGGCTACCTTTTAGCACTGCCCTCCATAGGGTCATAGAATCATAGGAGATTACTAGGCTATCGACCCAGAGGTCATTTTAAGCCTAGCCATTTCAACCCAATATAATACCATAGCAGTACTAGTCAATATCTAATATTGCATTTAGTGATGACTGCTAATGTCAAGGAGAGTCGGGGGCACTGTCTCCAATAAGAATTTACGGTGCCCCATCCACTTGTCCAGGTTCCTCTTGAACAGTGTCATAAAGGTGCTCTGTTTCACATATGTAGTATTGGTAGCCTGTTCCAAAGATGTGGCAGTTGCTGGGAGATAAATCTGTCCCTCCAGCATGTCCTATTAAAGCCGCAGGCCATATTTAAGTCCAGTCATTACTGAGGAAAAATTAACAGTTGCTGTTCTGCTTAAAATATTCCCCAAACATCTAAAATATTAAGTTAACTACAACATTCTAAATAATTCCTTAATATTCTAAAACATTTTATATGATGAACACAAGCTTACCATAACTAATCTCTTGTCACCTATGCTTGTTTAATTAGTATTTTAATGCCTTCTCATCTTGCCACTATAAAGAGGACAGTTGTAATTGTTAACAAGGAATGCAATGTTCTCAGTAGTACCAAACTTCCTTCTTGCCTCCTGATATAATGTTGCTGTGCCCCAGAACTATCAAATGAGGTAACTAAAATAATGACTTCATCCTTTGACATTTCTGTAACAAAGTACTCTGCCCAGTAGTGTGAGCTGTAGTTTTTTGTCCGCGATGTGAATGAATGAGAGGGTAGTATTAAGATGTGCAGGTGTTCTTTTTACTACCTTCTGGATTTTCTACCATTATAGATTAATTTATCTAATAAAAGTTTTAATTTTAGCAGTGAAATTGGCTAATTGTGACCTCTCTTCTGATTTGCTGTGGGCTGTATACACACTGATTGACTGCTGGTAGTTTGGGAAGGGAAGATTTTCACCCAGCACCTGCTACTCCCAGGGTTTGTCTACTTGTATAACAACATGCTCAATCCCTTACACAAGAGTAACATTTAATCTAGCCAATAAAATGTTTTCTTTTTCATCATGTTATTCCATTCACTTCCTTAACCTTCTCAAGTCTCTTATTATTTTGCCATTATTAAGGACATGCAGCATTCATACATTTCTTCATACCTCATTACAGCAAATATATCACAAATTAACACCATTAGAAAAAAAGCTTTGCCAGTTTTTTTACTATGTAACTGTAGTTTCACCATTCAAACAATAGCCATATCTTGGTATCCACAGGAATAGTAAAGCCAACTCAGTCTCAATCTCAATTTGTGGGCCTTACAAATTCACCAAAGCCCTGATTAAAAATCTCCTGCTCCTTAAAACTGTCATGCATTCTGTTGTACTAATGCTTCTACATTCGGCATTGACAGCCACTCCATGCACAGGCTTGCAGTACCACAGAAATAATCATCTCAAAGTGTGATTCACCAATGCTCACAAGGAGAACCTAGCATCTTCACACACCTGCAAGATGACTAGAATCAGCGGTAATCTGTTTAACATGCAATTGTATAGCAATACACCGCTGATCACCACAGCCAAGAGAAACACTTCATTACCATAACATTAGTGCAGTATTTACATACATCTAATGTACATATCATTAGGCTCATTTGCATGTGACTATTTCTAGGACTTTCAAAGGCCTGGAAATATGCTCAGCAAATGTCTATGAATCGCAACTTGCGGATAGCGTCTTGCTCGTGCAACTACACCACTGCACACATGCACAAATGACCAAGAAGGGCACCCAAAGTTCTTTTAAATACCTGTTAACCAACTGCTAAAATGTACAAAACAAAACAAAATAGCCTGCACTTTGCTTTGTGGCTTACAAAGCAGTTCGTATTCTGGGGGAGGGGGCTTATCCGGTAACACTAGACCTGCTTTTTTAACAGACTTGCAAGTTACATTGAGCCACTCTTTCAGAAGTTACACCATAATGTGAGCTGGAGGAAAAAAAATGGTTTACACTACTTCTCTGACGCAAAGTACTGCATACATATTTGTGCCAAATTCAGAAAGTACCTAATCCATACATTGATGCATTCTGAATTATGCGAGACTTAACGGATACCTTTTGAAAAACACAAATTGATCCCACTAACCCCATTACTGTCCCAGTTACATCACAATTGGGGTAAGACGATGGCAAAAGGTAAAGCTGCGATATCAAGTTCCTCCACTATGTATGCCAGCACAGTGCCTGACACGAACGCACACTTAAACTTCAGCAGGGCGCCGAGAAGAGCGCAAACTTTTGTTAATTAAAATAAATAAAAACTGCGCCCTTTAAGAGGCTGGTCTTTATGGCGCCCTAGGCGGTCGCCTAGTTCGCCTATGCCTAAGGCCGGCCGTGTTTGTATGTCAGGCATAGATCGCCTCGAAGTAGGCGGTATGCAACTGAGTAGAGCTGGAGTTTTTTTAACCGAGCAGCTTATGGCATCTGTTTGAGACCCTTGATCCTCTTGGTGAGATACTTTTGGGGTCTTTCTAATTGCTGCAGGTGTCGGGTAAGGTACATCCCAAAAGGGGCATTGTATTCTATGATGGGCCTGATGAGGGGTGAATAAAGGGGCACGATTACCTCTCTTGATCTAGATGTGAAACCCTTCGTGATGAGGTGGGCTATGTAGAAGGTCTTTCTAACCACTTTGGCAATGTGGTTTTCAAAGGAGAGATTGCTATCAACTTGGGTCCCCAGGTCCCTAATAACTTTCTCTGTACTTAATGGGTTTCCGCCTATGTGGTAATTTGTGGGCACATTGTTTCTGCCAAAGGGTATGACTATACATTTTGTGGCATTTAGCTTTAAACCATGGCGCTGGCACCAGTTATCTGTCTCTGTGAGATGTTTTTGAAGGATGTTTGTGTCAGCTGGAGAGTCGATTATGGCGCCCAGTTTGCAGTCATCTGCAAACTTGATGAGCTATAGTCCTCCCAAGTTTGCCTGTACCTCGGAAAAGTATATACCGAACAAGAGTGGTCCCTGACAGAACCCTGTGGGATGCCACTTGTGACCGGTTTCGAGTCTGACATGGCTCCAGCAACTCTCACTCTGTGGGTTCTGTCTTTGAGCCAGTTTGCAACCCATCTTGTGACATAGGGGTTTATATTTAAGCTGGATAGCTTATTTATGATGCCCGAGCGGGGTATTGTGTCAAATGCCTTTGCAAGGTCCAGATAGGCTGTGTGGACTACCTTCCCTTTATCTATGGCTTTGGTGACTGTTTCAAAGAAGTCAACCAGGTTCAAAAGGCAGGATCTGCCCTTGACAAAGCCGAACTGGGTAGGATCTAGTGTCTGTAGGTCCCCAATGTCTTTGTTTATGAGCTCCATGATGATCCTCTCCATAGCCTTGCAGAATAAGCTAGTCAGGCTTATGGGGCGATAGTTTCCAGGGTCCGTGGAGGCTCCACCTTTGTGGAGTAGGACCACTGTTGCTGTACGCCATTCTGTGGGCACATATCCTGTAGTGAGGCTGAGATTGTATAGCGGTTTTATTTGAGGGATTAGTTCCTCTTGGAGTTCATGTAGGACGCAACCTGGGACGCCATCTGGTCCCATGGAAGCAGTGTTTTTGCTTTGGAGAGGGCAGCCTTCACCTGAGCATCACAGATGTTTGGGAGGCAGCCCTCTGCCGGGATAGATACTTGCTCTTTTGGGGGGGAGGGGGTGGAGAAGTTTGCACTGAACCTGTCTGTCAGGATATTGGCGATGTCTGTGGGTTCAGTGTATTTTTTGTCATTTAGAATCAACTCAGAACAAGTCTGGGAGTTGCATCCCAGGTTCCTAACATAACTGAAAAAAGCCTTATGATTGTCTTTGGTGTCCTTTGCAATTTTTCTCTCGAAGCTGGCCTTGGACGATTTCATGAGGGATTGTAATTTTTTGCTAGTACTGTTCAGAGATGCCTTCCCTATTAGGGATTTTGCTCTATCATGTAGTAGCTTCCTCCTTCTGTTGTACAGTTTATTTATGGCAGGGGTCCACCAGACTGGATGCCTGCCTTTGGATGATTGGGTCTTGGTTTTGTTTGGGATAGCATGATCCATGCATTCCTGGAGATGTCCGTAGAATGCGTTTATATAGGATTCTGCAGTTTGGGCCATAGTTTCCACTGGCCCTGAGGCCTTGAAGGATTCCTTCGGTTTTGAGAAGTGAGAAGTTCGCTTTTGAGAAGTTTTTCACTGTGGTTTTCTGGGCTGGGGGTGGGGTCGGGATGTGGACATCCAGTGAAATTAATTTATGGTCTGATCTTACCAATGAGGGATATACTTCTGGTGTGGAGCATATGGTCCCCATGTTGGTAATGATCAGGTCTAGTATGTTGTCCCCTCTTGTGGGAGTGGTGACTAGTTGTTCCATAGCATTTGAGTTTATAATTTCCAGGAACCTTTGGGCTAAGGTGTTGGGGCTTGAGTAGTGCTCCCAGTCAATGTTTGGGTAGTTAAAGTCACCCAATATAATGGTGTTCAGAGAGATCTTCATGTTCTCCAATGTTTTCAGGAAAGCTGAGTGGGATTCCTGACTTTGAGAGGGTGGTCTGTAGGATGCTATAAACTGAAAAGCAGTCTTGCCCACTGTTAGTTGCACATGGATGGTCTCCGATACTTCGTGCAATGCCACTAACCTGGAGGTGTGGATATCCTTGATAAATATGGAAACTTCCCCTCCTTTTGTGGTTCGGTCTGGGTTTTGGGGCCGAAAAGCTTGATATGAGGTATAGCCTGGTAGTGCTGGGGTGCTCTCTGGAGCCTTGAACCAAGTTTCTGTCACTGCACAGATATCTATGTTCTCCATACTGAGGAGAGCTTCGAGTGCGTGCATCTTGAGGTTAAGACTTCTGGCGTTAAGCAGCATTACCCTTAGTTTCTTGTTCCTTGTGCTGTCTATGGGGGTGGGTTTGACTTTTGAGCCTTGCCTAAAAAAGGCACTGTGGGGGTGGCAAGAGCCTTTGCCAATATCCGAAAGCCCAGTGGTGACAGGTGCAAGCCATCCCTAGCGAAGCAACATGGCTTGTCGAGCATGTCATCCCAGGCTGACAGACACTGGATCCCCTTTGAATGACACCAAAATTTTAGCCAATTGTTAAAATCGATCATTTTGTCTTTGTACTGTGGCATCATTCTAGGTGAGGGTAAGACGCTGCTCAAGGTCAGGGTCATACCAGCCTGGGCTACCTGATTAGAGAGCTCCTCTATGTCTCTTTTCATGTAGTCCAGGGAGGTACGTCTCAGGTCATTCACACCAGCATGTACAATGACTGAGTCATATTTGTATTTGCTTTGGAGTGACCTGAGTGTTATGTGGCGGATCCTAGCACCCGAAAGGCAGCCCACCGTGACCTTCTCTTTATTCAGCCTGGTGAGCGGGACGTCAGTGTGTCTGACAATAGAGTCACCTATTACAAGAGTATCGGGTGTGTTATTCAGCCTTAAGGGCTGTGGCTGCTTGGCACACTCAGATCTTCTCAGAACTGGTGATCAAGGGCACCACATACACAAACACAGTAGATATAACCAACCTGCTGGCAGACAGATTCAGTGAAAACTTCACCCCTCTGCCCCCCCATCAGTAAATCATGACATCCCCAGCCCCTGCCCCTAACCCTTATCTGTAGGATGCAAGTCATCACTGCCCCCTCAAGGGCAAAAAAATACAGCCTCCATGGGACCTGATAACATACAAGGCTGCATCCTACATGAACTCAGGCAGAAACCTGTAGCACCATTAGGCACTCTATTCAACCAAAGCCTGAGTACTGGCTTCATCCCAGCCATGTGGAGGACAGTCACTGTCATTCCTTTCCACAAAGGTGGAACGTCAGCCGAAATAGGAAATTGTAGACCCATCACCCTAACTAGCCTGATCTACAAGGCCGTGGAATGGATTATCATAGAGCTCATTAACAAGGAAATTAGCAACCTCCAAACACTCGATCCCACACAGTTTGGTTTTGTATAGGGGAGGTCATGCCTGTTAAATTTGGTTGACTTCTTTGAGACAGTCACCAAAGCCATGGACGAGGGGAAGATGGTGCACACCACCTACCTTGACCTGGCCAAAGCCTTCGATACTATTCCCCACTCGGGTATAATAGATAAACTCTGTCAGCTAGCCATCAGTCCGTATGTTACCAGATGGGTAGCAAACTGGCTCACTGACAGAACCCACCTAGTCACAAAGGGGAAACCACCTCAAGCAGTAGAGTCATGATGCAGTGTACCCCAGGGATCTGTTTTGGGGGCTCTGTTGTTTGGGATATACTTTTCTGAAGTGCAGGCCAAAACTAGTGGGCAATGGCTGACCAAGTTTGCAGATAACTACAAGCTGGGTGCTGTCATCAAGTCCCCTAGTGATGTGGACATCCTCCAAGAGGATCTCACCCAAACAAATGAATGGTGCCAGAAACATGACTTCAAACTGAATGCCAAAAAATACATCATCATCCCCTTTGGGGAGAGTGACATCCCCAGAAATTATCATATTAATAACAAGGTCCTAAGCACACAATCAGTCGTGAGGGACATGGGGACCCAGGTTGATAGCAAACTGATTTTTGACCACATATTGCCTCCATTATACGGAAAGCTTTCTACATGGCCCACCTCATTAGTAAGGGCATCTCATCCAGGGACAAAGAGATCATAATATCCCTGTATTCTTCCTTTATAAGACCCATTATTGAGAACAGTGCCCCTTTTGGCATTTACCTCACAAAGCACATACAGCAGCTGGAGAGACCACAGAGGTTCCTCACCAGAAGAATCCAGGGTCTCAAAAATCTACCATACAAAGATAGGCTAATAACCCTGCTACTCTAGTCAGTCTCATACAGCCTCCTTAGAGGTGACCTCTGCCTGGCATACAAAACAATCTCAGACCAGGGGCATCAGGTGCTGACTTGTCAGAACATGGGCTGAATTCTTGGCTAGGCTTGTAAGGGCCTCAGGGCCAATAGCCTAGTAACTTCCTTTGATCCTATGATCCTATATAGGCCTAGGACAGTGTCTGAAATGTAACTATATTATATTTCTGGATAGTCAAATTTATTTTATGGATTTTTATAACAGAGCAGTTGATCCTGCAATGTAGCTAGAAAATGCAAATAATAACAAGGTATTATATTATCTTAATTAAACAGATAAATAGTACATTAGATTATATTAAGAGAATGTCAAAATATATCTGCACTTTCTGGTAATGAGCAGCATATACACAATGTGCCTGCTTTTTTATCTGCAGTTCTCTTCTGATTGGTAGCTTTTCTTCGCTATCACTTCAATAATCATTATTGTGTAGGTCATAAGCTTTGTTTTGTTTCAAGTTTGTTTTTCCCTCCATTTTATAAATCAGATGTTCTGTTTGTATTACTGGTGTTGCAAGACTGGAAGGTAAAGAATCATAGTCACTTTCCTTTAAGGCAGCATAAATGCAGTTTTGGGTCTTATTCTTTGAGCTGAGTGAAACTCTGCTCAACCTGTATGTTAAAATTCAAAAGCCACAGGCAGCTATATGCCACAGATGAGTATATAAACCTGAGTATGTGCCTTTCCTAAGATGTGAGGGCTCAGTTTTTTATCTTATTTTTGGTTTCCAGCAGACCGTTGACTATTTACCACACAACTTGTGATCACCATGGAAAAACTTGAGCAGAAGCGTCACATTTTGTGGTCAGCCAAGACAGTCAAGATAGTCTCAGTGTTGTACCATCCGTGATAACCACTGGGACTTTTTTGTATGCCAGGTGTAGTACAATGTATGCTGGCTAACAAATAGAAGGGAACTGAGTTCCTTCTGCTTGTGATACTTAGCTGGAGGGCAATTCCTCTTAAGTGATGTAAAGTTCCTAAGTGTGTGCAAATGGCATGTGCCCCCTAGAGGGTAGTCCTGCAGCAGGCATTAGCCCTGTCTTTCTGTCTGTCTGTCTCTCTTGCTCTAGCTGCGTGTGGGAATGATGATGCTGTATCAACAGTCACTGCCCTCCTTCCTCCTTCACTTTCTGTAGTGTTTGGACCACTACTTGAACCCAAGTTGTTTTGGTCATGATCCAGGGTTTATCTAACTGCATTATGTGTTTCAAAAAAGGAAGCATCGTAAACATAGTAAATACTTGAATGCATATGAAACTTGTTTCAATGTGGTGAAGTAAAATGAAAAATACACATACAAATTCTCATTCACACTTTCACAAAACCATTTTTTTCCAAGTACCATAGAAGTGTAAAGGTCCAAGTCACTGTTGGTTTTTTACTCTTTAAGTTACTTTTTGTTGTCGATAACCAGAAAGGCTCAGTATTGCTACATGCATCTACTGCACAGGTAGTCTGAAAACAATAGGAATGAAATGGAAAACCAAATCATGCAGTATGCAAGTTAATGCTAATGAGAATCTTATCAGAATCTTTTTTGTTTTTGTTTGGAAATCCGCATAAGTTCCCTCATTTTCTAAGTGTCTCAGAAGAGCCAGACTGTGTAAGCAGTAAGATGTCCAAACTAACAAATACGTCCAAATATAGCAGAGATGTAAGGTAATAATGCTCCTTTTCCTCCCTCAGAGTTTTAGTTCTAAAGCAGACGCAGATAATTAACTGGCTCATTAATGTAATAAAGCTATAGTTTGGTATTTTTGGGCAGTAGTCCATTTTTGTGACCGTAATTTTAACAGAATTATAGAGTATGAAAATGCATTCTGATTGACAAAAGGGGTGCAGGGATATAGTCTCCTACATGGGAAGTGGGCTTTGCCTGCCTACCCTGCACATGTACATTTTGATTCCACTGTGAACAGTTTGTATTTGCTGCCGTGTAGAAAGCTTAATACTGTCATTTAGTCTCATGTCAGAAGTTGGCTTTTCACTGTAAACGTGCATCAGAATTGACTAAAGTTATTTTACAATGCTTTTCCGCATCTCTGTTGGTATACACTAGAAGTAGGCAGATCTCTGAATGTGTTAGCTGTAGCTTCTAATCTCTATTATTACAATACTTAGCTTCTAATAATTTTATTTATTTATTTATTTATTTAACATTTGTTTACTAGGAAAGTCCTGCTTGGAAAAAAGCCAATTTTCAGCGGTGGCTCGGGGAGAAATGCTCTAGATGTATGCCTTTGTAACAAGATGTAATGGTTTACTAGTAGTGATCCGCCTTTAGTTAGTTCTAGATATGAAGGAACTATCACCTGTTTCCTATCGACAGGTCTCAATGTTGGCCAATGAAAACACTTAGATATTTTGCATAACAGCTCAGTTTAATACTAAAATGATATCCTGCAGTGCATTTTTATGTTGCCTTCAGGATTAGATTAGTGTTTAGTTGTATTTTGTTCTTATCATTTTATGACTCTGTTTAGTTACCTTTGCATGCCTGCAGATTGCAGTAATGATTTGGATTGTACAGACCACTTCTACAGCATAATGAATCATGACATACTCTGCTGTATCATTAACTATGACAAGGACAGAAATGTTCCTTTTTCAGAGCAATGGAATATACACATCAGCCCTATGCTGTATTATTGCTGCAGATGTCTGTTTCTATGGTGGTGACTTTTATTACTGCCTGAATCAGAATCTATTTATCATCTGCTGATTGCATAGTAGAAAAACAAGTTTCATTTTATCCTGATATAACCTGGGTACAAATTTCAGATGGGGTAGGGCAGTGCCTATAAAACAACAGAGACTAATGGTACAGGACTGCAGTTTCACGAAGCCGGTACCTGCTCACAGGAAACTGGCGATTTAATTTGTAACTTAAAGCCTTTCAGTGCTGGGTGTATTTATACATATTTGAGCTCATTGTCAAGGACTTAATACCCACATGCTGTGCTGCATGCCTTTTAACTTTTATAACTTGTTTATATATTTAATTTACTTGGACTGATCCACAGTGACCTATTTCAGCTACATCCAAGTAGAATTCATCAAGAAAAAATATTGACAGGCATAACAACTGGTTTCATATAAAAAAACATACTAAGTAAGCAGTAATTACTAATCACTATAACAGGTTCATAAAATTAAGGTTTTATACATAATTATTTTGATCAATAATACTTTACAACTTTACGTAATAAAGTTGCAGAAATCATTTGCACATGACTCATTTAGGCAAGAACATAGTTTATTCCTGAATTCTATAATTCCTAATTTCTGGAGATGAAGAGTCCCAGATCTTTATTTAGTAACAGAGAAGAGCTTGATCAGTGGTTTACTTGTGGATTAGGCACCTGACATTCAGGGAATAGAAAATTAGCAACTCGCAGAGAAGGCATTCAAAACAACATGCGCTTCTTGGGAATAAACAGTTTTTAATGGTTAATTTAGAATGCACGATAGTTCAGTACTTTGAAATATACCTTTACAGGAATTAACACAAGTCTGAAACACCTTTTATTATTTATTTATTTATTTTATTTGCAGAGGCAAAGATGGTCATTTACCCTGTGGGCAGATTTATTTGCTGCAATTTACTGCCATCAGACTATACAACAAACTTTGAGGGTGCTCCAACTTGGGGTAATGCACTTGCCCCATTCAGGATATTACCCAGTTTAGTGTATATCTATTTATTTTCTGCACTTTGGGTAATATGGTGGTTTACTTTCTTAATACTGTTTCACCTCCAGGTATCAGTGTTCCTTGATGGGGAAACAATGGTCCTCACATTATTAATAGGGAGACAATGGTCCTCACATTATTAAAGTATTCTGTAGTACAAACTGTCCCACTGTAATACTTTTGAGGTATAGTATTAGCTGTAGTAATTGGAATCTTTTCATGAAATTGTATTTGTATGACACTTGTGTATGGTGCTAGTTGTTCTTGCCTCTTTGCATAAATATCAAGCTTAATTTGTATTAGGAGCACTGCAGTCAAATCCCTGTGTAAAATCCCCGGACCATTTGATCCATACCTAATTTTGCTATATGAAGATCTGTTGTGACTCATAGGGATATTTCATAACCAGCATGGCATGACAATTTCCATACTTCAGGACAGCATTTTAGTCAGCCTGATAGTGAAAAAACATCTGTTCCAGTGTCTGTAATCATGCGATACATATAAACCTTTAGACTGAATGCTAGCTTTAAGGGTATGTCGACTCTTGTTCTCCATCCCATAGTACAAAAAATATTATTTATAGACCTATATAAAAAGATAACTCAGGCTGTATATGTTGTAAATTTGACATCGGATCTCAGAAGACAACAGAATTATATGCATAGTCAAGGGCTTTGCCAGCCTCAGTACTAACCTGTTACAGTTTCAGATAACTTTCCCAAGCAGTCATAAACAAATTAATGAATAACACAGGCTGATTCATTTCTGTAGTGATTCCTACTGTATATGCAAAACATTGTGATAAAGACGTCAGAGATCCGAAACTATTTTCATTGTATGGCTTTATATTGATATAAATTTCAGTTGCTGAAAAGAAATATTGAAATCCTTATTTTCTCACACTGAATTTCTGTAGTAAATGTTTGTTACATGTCAGATGTGCTGAACAAACTCCATACTGTCCTGTATTTATTTTATTTCACAGAACTCACTCCTGAAAATAAAGGCATTGTAATAAGGGGCTGTTCTCAGAGTTGTGTACTTTGTGGAGTCTATAAAAAACTGTAAATTCAGGAATTTCTAGGTGTTTCATTTCATATTGCTGTGAAGAAATGTAATCATCACAGCATAATCATATAAGATGTTGTATAAGGTGTGCAGATTTTTATTTCCAAAGCACTTGCTCCTATGAGAACGTTTGGAGTACATCAGTCTCAAAAAGCTTTTTCTCTTTCAGAATTCACAAGGCATTTGCAAATGGCATGCCAACTCCTTGACACAGACTGATAAAGCCCTGCGGCTAGTGCAGGGGACTTGGGTTAAAATTCTGGCATGGGCGCCTGTAGGAGAGAGCCAGGGAGGGATGGGAGTGAGCTGCCGATACTGACTTATCCAGCCAAGGGGAAGGGAAGGAGGGAGGGAGATGGCCGCAGCTTGTCACTAGGATGACACCAACCCAGAGCACTGGGTGTTACATCCATGGGACATGGGCCTACAGATCACAAGCTGTCATTATGCAGAATATGTACTGCAGGATCCAGCATGCTCAAGTGCACTGCTTGCAGTGGCAGCACACAGCATATTTCAAAAAGCTGCTGAGAGGGATGATGGGTACTCCTCCAGGGGAGCAGAGGCTGTCATTTTAGTAAATACATAGAGACTTATAAAACTTTTTCTCATCCTGTAACTGGTAAAGTGGTTGACGTTAAAGCATACGGGAATTGTAATACTAGGAATCTAGCTAAATGTGACCAGGTAACTGTTATTATGTAGGTAAAACTAACCAGAGGTTAAAGGATCGTATATGTAAATACATTTCTGAAATAAATTGAGCTACACCTACTAATTCTCTTTTTAAACATAAACTTGAGTAAGGAATGCAGCATAATTTTAAAATTCATGATATTAGAAGTGTTGTTTGAGAACATAAGAGGTGGAGACAATGTACACAGAACTGAGAAAGAATTTAACTGGATGTGTTGTCGCGTAGTGTTGTTGCGCCGTCCGCTCTCTCAGCTCTCGATTCTCTTTAGCTGCTTCTGTGACATATGGAGATGGAATGGGGATTTTTTCATTGAAGGTTGTAGCTTGGGTTGGTAACACTGTAGCAAAAAACCACTACTAATCATTAGCGACGGAGTTCCGCTAGGCATAAGCTCTAACCGGGAAAAGCTGAAAGACGCAGACAGATTAAACTTGAAGGCTCATATTTCACCAGGTCTCTTTAAAACCTTTATTGAGAGAGAAACAGAATTGTGTTTGAATTTGTTAAATACATTTGTCATGTGATTTTAAACTGCTATTTCAACCTACTTCTTTGTTCTTATACTAGTCTATAGCCATGGGTGAAAGTTTTTAAGCTTGTGTTTTAATTATTTTATATTAAACCAAGTGTTGTGTGCCCTACCTGCCTTGGTTCCAGTGATTTTTCTTTTCTACATATATATGTCTGGTGCTGCAGTAGCGTTGTCGCCTCACAGTAAGACGTCCTGTTCGATTCTCAGCTAGAGTGTCTTCTGTGTGGAGACATGCGTGAATGGGCGTACCTTCGTTGGAGGTTGTGCGTCAGGGCCGGCAACTCGGCATGTAAAAATCTACTGCCAATCATTAGCGGACCAGAGTTCCGCTGTGGCAACCCCTAACCGGGAAAAGCCGAAAGACACAACAACATATATATGTCTTTGAAGTTCACTGGTTTTACTGGTGGTTTGTCTATTTCTTTTGTGATACTTTTATTTTGTAATACAGCATATTGCTTGCAAATTGGTTAGCAATCATTATGGCAGTAGCGTTTTCTATAGCAGCCAGTTTAACTTTAAGAAAACAGCAGCAAATGAATGTGCAGTAATATTGTTTGTAAATTGAGAGGGCTTTCTTTGTTATTACTTATTTACATTTGCATTCAAGGGAATTACTTCTCAATTATAAGCTAAGACAAAGTGTAGGTGGTGTAAAAATTATTTCTAATAATCACTGATATGCCTTTAATGTATGTGTGTTCAGGTTAATATTGCTAATTAAGTTTGTGATCTACTATTATAAAAAAATGGACTTTTAAAATGCCAAATAATTTATTTTACAACAAAACTATCAGGACAGTTCCTTTCATCAGTGTTAATTCAATGGATGGATGTTAAGGCTGGATGCTGATCACGTACCTGGTTTAAATATTGCGATCACTGTAAAGCCGCTTTTGAGGCAGAAACAATTTAAATTAATATAAAAACAAAAAAAAATGAATGAGTTATTTGTATATATTTCTGTGTTGGAGGGAAGCCTTCTAGCTTATCAGTGGGAGTGGTAAGCACTAGGTAACCTGTCTACCACATAAGGAGTGGTTCTGGCCCAGAATTTGTAGTTAGTGGCCGTTTGGGCGGTCTTCCATCTCTCTCAACTTTCTGATTTGAAGGCCTGCATTTGCACTTGTTTCTGTCCTGTAACTCCTGGGCCCATCTCATTTGCTCACTCAAAAAAAAAAAATAATAATTATCTGCTTTTACTGTATTTGTGTTTCTTCCTACTTTATTTTGCTTTTGCGTCATCTTAAAAGTACTCAATTGTATTTATTACTGCTTGGTGTAACTCATTCTAAGCCTTTCAGTTTAAGCACTTGGGCTACAGACCAGTTGTTTTACATTAGGAAGGTTTGTGGTCTGCACTGTGGTGGCAGGACAAGTAGCTTACATCCTTCTAAGTTGGTAACTGCTGATTGAGGGCTCAGTGTCTGTTATTCTAAAAGTGTATTAATTCTGTTTTAAGCACTTGGGCTTCAGGCCAGTTATTTTACATTAAAAGGGTTCGTGGTCTGCACTCTTGTGGGAGGAGAGGCTGGACTCTGCCCTTCTAGCTGGGAATTTCTGGTTAAAGGCTTATAGTGCCTGCATATCTAAACTGCTTCTTACTGAAATTGGTACACCTTGTTTGCTGTAGCATAGACTAGATCCAGGCCTGCTGAATCTAGCTTTGTTTGTATGCTTGTTGTTTGTTTGCTTGTTATTTCCCTGAAATGCTAATTCCACCTAAAATGCGGCTTTTCAGCTCTTTTGTGGATCCCTAGTGATATCTGCATTGCTTACTGTACTTATTTCCTTGTTTCACTTGAAAGAAAGTTACTGTTTGTCATTTTTGCATTTAAGTTACCTGTAACACATTGCATTTAAGTTACCTGGCACTTGCTCACTAAAGCAATTATATAAGTCAGCACTAAAATATTAAAAGCACTACACCCTCACAAACTCCCCTTGAGTACCTCGTTCCCCATTGGCCCTTTCTTTTCAATTATAAAGGAATTCCCAATACTATTCTAGCATGTCCAGAGGTCAGTTGTCAATCTCCTCTCCGGTCCAGCTGGTGAATCTGGGAATCTTGAGGCAATGATACAACTGCCTCATGTATACAGACAACCCTCTCCTCCTCCCAACAAATTCCAACACATGTGAGAGATGCAACCATATAGCCATACTGGAGGCTAAGCTCTCTCAACTCAGTACTGGCGAAACCAGTCAGGAGGAGAAGGAAACCACACTCACTACAATTCCAGTCTCACATAGACCTACCACGACAGCAAACCAAACACATAAACATACAAAAACATACTCGAAGGCTCTAAATAAAAATCTGCCTAAGCAGCAGAGACCTCCAAAGCTGACACCCAAGCAACCGCTACCCCAAAACAAAACACGTGCAACACATAGTTCACAAAGCCAGTGTGCCGAACAGTCACAGCCCTTAAGGCTAAACAACACACCTGATACACTTGTAATAGGTGACTCTATCGTCAGGCACACTGATGTCCCGCTCACCAGGCTGAACAAGGAGAAGTTCACGGTGAGCTGCCTGTCGGGCACTAGGATCCGCCACATAACACAAGCACTCAGGTTACTCCAAGGCAAGTACAAATATGACTCAGTCATTGTCCATGCTGGTGTGAATGACCTGAGACGTACCTCCCTGGACTACATGAAAAGAGACATAGAGGAGCTCTCTGAGCATGTAGCCCAGGCCTGTATGACCGTGACCTTGAGTAGCATCTTACCCTCACCAAGAATGATGCCACAATATGAAGACGAGATGATCAATTTCAACAATTGGCTTAAGTATTGGTGTCATTCAAAGGGGATCCAATGCCTGTCAGCCTGGAATGACATGCTCGACAAGCCACGATGCTTCGCTAGGGACGGCTTGCACCTGTCACCCCTGGGCTTTCGGATATTGGCAAAGGCTCTTGCTACCCCCATAGTGCCTTTTTTAGGCAAGGCTCCAAAGACAAACCCACCTCCATAGGTATCACAAGGGATAAGAAACTAAGAGTAATGCTACTCAATGCCAGAAGTCTAAACCTCAAGATGCACGCACTCGAAACTTTCCTTAGCATGGAGAACATCGATATCTGTGCAGAAACCTGGTTCAACGATCCCGAGAGCACCCCAGCACTACCATGTTATACCTCATACCATGCTTTTCGGCCCCAAAACTTGGACCGAACCAGAAAAGGAGGGGGAGTATCAATATTCGTCAAAGATACCCACACCTCCAGGTTGGTGGCGCAGCACGAAGCATCAGAGACTATCCATGTGCAACTAACAGTGGATAAAACTGCCTTCCAGTTTATAGCCTGCTACAGACCACCCTCCCAAACCCAGGAACCCCACTCGGCCTTCCTGAGAACACTGGAAAATATGAAGGTCTCTCCAAACACCATTATATTGGGCGATTTCAACTACCCAAACATAGACTGGGAGCATTACTCTAGCTCCAACACCCTAGCCCAAAGGTTCCTAGAATTTATAAACTCAAATGCTATGGTACAACTTGTTACCACTCCCACAAGAGGGGAAAACATACTGGACCTGATCATCACCAACATGGGGACTCTATGCTCCAGACCAGAAGTGTATCCCTCGCTGGTAAGATCAGACCATAAACTAATCTCACTGGATAGTCACATCCCGACTCCACACCCTGCCCTGAAAACCACAGTGAAAAACTTCTCTAAAGCAAATTTCACACTCCTCAAAACCGAGGTGGAATCCTTCAAAGCCCCCGGGCCTGTGGAAAATACGGGCCAGACCGCAGAATCCTTTATAAACGCATTCTATGAACACCTTCAGGAATGCATGGATCATGCAATCCCAAATAAAACCAAGACCCAATCCTCCAAAGGCAGATGTCTTGTCTGGTGGACCGTAGCCATAAACAAACTATACAATAGAAGGAGGAAGCTACTACATGATAGAGCAAAATCCCAAAAAGGGAAGGCATCTCTGATCAGTATTAGCAAAAAACTACAGGCATTCATAATATGTACCCAAAGAGTGGCGTACAGCAACAGTGGTCTCTCTCCACAAAGGTGGTGCCTCAACCATTCCTGAAAACTATCGCCCCATAAGCCTGACTAGCTTGGTCTGCAAAGCTATGGAAAGGATCATCATGGACCACATAAATAAAGATATTGGGGACCTACAGACACTGGATCCTACCCAGTTCAGCTTTGTTAAGGGCAGATCCTGCCTGTTAAACCTGGTTGATTCACCAAGGCCATTGACGAGGGGAAGGTGGTCCACACAGCCTACCTGGACCTCGCAAAAGCCTTCGATACAATACCCCACTCGGGCATTATAGATAATCTCACCAGCTTAAATATAAACCCCTATATCACTAGATGTGTTGCAAACTGGCTCAAGGACAGAACCCACATGGTTAGAATTGCTGGAGCCATGTCAGACTCCAAACCAGTTACAAGTGGCGTCCCACAAGGTTCAGTCCTGGGACCTCTCTTGTTCGGTATATATTTCTCGGAGGTACAGGCCAACACGGAAGGACTGTGGCTGACCAAGTTCGCAGATGACTGCAAACTGGGCGCCATAATCGACTCTCCAGCCGACACAAGCATCCTCCAAAAGGGCCTCATAGAAACAGACAACTGGTGCCAGAGCCATGGCCTCAAGCTAAACGCCAAAAAGTGTATAGTCATCCTCTTTGGCAAAAACAAAGTGCCCACAAATTACCACATAGGTGGTAATCCATTAAGTACAGAAGAAGTAATTAGGGACCTGGGGACCCAAGTTGATAGCAATCTCTCATTTGACAACCACGTGGCCAAAGTGGTTAGAAAAACATTTTATATAGCCCACCTAATCATGAAGGGATTCACATCGAGATCAGGGGAGATCATCGTGCCTCTTTACTCATCCCTCATCAGGCCCATAATTGAGTACAATGCCCATTTTGGGATGTACCTTACCAGACACCTGCAGCAACTGGAAAGACCCCAAAAGTACCTCACCAAGAGGATCAAAGGGCTCAAACAGATGCCATATGCTGCCCGGTTAAAGAAACTCCAGCTCTACTCAGTGGCATACCGCCTGCTCAGAGGCGATCTGTGCCTGACGTATAAAGCTATGTCCAACCCAGAATTAATGGACATGCTGCACCTCAGAAAATCCAAATCCCATCGAGCTACGCGCTGAAGAGACTTGAACCTCAGCACTGAAATAAATAGGACATGCTGGAGGGACAGATTCATAACCCAGAGGCTCCCTTCACTCTGGAATAAAATCCCAGTCCAGGTTAGGCAGAGTCCCTCATTGACTCTCTTCAAGAGGAATCTTGATGAGTGGATGGGAGATCGTAGGTTTACCCCAGGTATCACTTCTGTGTCACTGTTAGACAGAGGCACAGTATACTAACCTCGAAAAAGGGCATAGCAAAATTAATTTAAAATGGGTGGCGAAAGCCAAACACACTCTGGCTAGGCTTATAAATGCCCTAGGGCAGATAGCCTAGTATGACCCTATGAACCTATATATATATATATATATATATATATATATATATATATATATATATATAGATAGATATATATCTGTATATATTTAGATTAGAATTGCTTAATTTGAGTGATTTTCATGTATAAAATATAGTCTGTACTTATACAAGTATAATTTTTTTGTACATTTGTCTTTAAATCTTGAAACTTAGATAATTAACCATTCACCATATGCCTGTGATCCACTGGTGTGTGCATCTACTATTCTAGCTTTGACACAGTCATCCACCTGGGATGAAGTGATCCTTTATGTGTTTATCCGTTGTCATCACTTATTCTTTCTTTTCTAGAAAATATACAGGATGAGACTAAACTAAGTTCCATTGTTTGCCTGAGGCCCAAGAGATTCCTTCACTGACACTAACAGGTATTCGGAAGAATGGTTACATGTAGATGTTGTGCATAGCAGGCTGTTGCCATGCTTGCTGACCATCAAGGAGATAGATATGGAGTGGAACATAACACTTTCTGACTTCTCATAAGATGTTAGCCTGTGATCTCTGACTCTCTGTTTTTTTCCCCATGCCAGGTGTCCAAGGACACTAAAATGTTGGGGGGCAGCAAATAGATAAGTGGGAGATTCAAGATTGTTAGTCACAAGAGGACCAGGGAAACAAAAAGAATATAAAACTTTTTAGGTAATATGCAAAATACAGAGTGTGGTCAAAGCTCCCATCATCCAGTGTTTTCCTTACTTGTGAACTTTTATTAGCCAAAATCAATCCCCAGTAAAAGTCATAAAAAATAAAATCTAGAAATGCATGTCTGGCTCCCTCCACTCTGGAATAAAATCCCCGTCCAGGTTAGGCAGAGTCCCTCATTGACTCTCTTCAAGAGGAATCTTGATGAGTGGATGGGAGATCATAGATTTACCCCGGGTATCACTTCTGTGTCACTGTTAGACAGAGGCACAGTATACTAACCTCGAAAAAGGGCATAGCAAAATTAATTTAAAATGGGTGGCGAAAGCCAAACACACTCTGGCTAGGCTTATAAATGCCCTAGGGCAGATAGCCTAGTATGAATCTATGAACCTAAATATATATATATATATATATATATATATATATATATATATATATATATATATATATATATATATATATATATATGTATATATTTAGATTATAATTGCTTAATTTGAGTGATTTTCATGTATAAAATATAGTCTATACTTATACAAGTATAATTTTTTTGTGCATTTGTCTTTAAATCTTGAAACTTAGATAATTAACCATTCACCATATGCCTGTGATCCACTGGTGTGTGAATCTACTATTCTAGCTTTGACACAGTCATCCACCTGGGATGAAATGATCCTTTAAGTGTTTATCCGTTGTCATCACTTATTCTTTCTTTTCTAGAAAATATACAGGATGAGACTAAAGCTAAGTTCCATTGTTTGCCTGAGGCCCAAGAGATTCCTTCACTGACACCAGCAGGTATTCGGAAGAATGGTTACATGTAGATGTTGTGCATAGCAGGCTGTTGTCATGCTTGCTGACCATCAAGGAGATAGATATGGAGTGGAACATAACACTTTCTGACTTCTCATAAGATGATAGCCTGTGATCTCTGACTCTCTGTTTTTTTCCCCATGCCAGGTGTCCAAGGACACTAAAATGTTGGGGGGCAGCAAATAGATAAGTGGGAGATTCAAGATTGTTAGTCACAAGAGGACCAGGGAAACAAAAAGAATATAAAACTTTTTAGGTAATATGCAAAATACAGAGTGTGGTCAAAGCTCCCATCATCCAGTGTTTTCCTTACTTGTGAACTTTTATTAGCCAAAATCAATCCCCAGTAAAAGTCATAAAAAATAAAATCTAGAAATGCATGTCTGACACCATCTTCTCTACCAAACTGAATTATATGTGATTCTAAGGGTTGTGATAGATATGCAGCGATACTATCTTCATTAGGACGTTTTAGTGATCAACATTAAGGAAATAGTAGCCACTGCCTACACCCAGCGATGTAGAAGGTTCTGATTACTAGCTTATCAGAATACACATAATCAAATAGACGTTACAGAACAATACATTTCTTTCATAATATTTTTATTTTGAGACGAGTAATAAAATATTTCAAAAGTACTGGTAGTACAGATGCTAGTATTAAGATAGCAGTACTTTTAAAGCTTGATGTGTTACTTTGGGTCAAAAAAGTCAAGCCTGAATAAAAAAAAAAAAAAGCTGATGAATAGGTGATATTCAGGAGTATTGATCTGCCATTTTTTCTCAAACACTAGAAAATCATAAATGATCTAAAGAGTGGCAACAATAGTGGATTTTCATATGATTTGACATTTTATGTCAGTGCCCATTAATCACAAACTGTATTTTTTTCTCATAATCGGATACTTACAATGCTGTCATTTTGCTTTGCTGAGTGATGTGTACCTAGAATCTCTTTTTATTTTGTGTACACGTCAAAGCGCAAAAAGTTATAATGAAATCACAGTGATGACTAGGAAAATGCACTTAAAAGTGATATTTCCTGGATGTTATCTCACAAAAATGGATTTGCATTTTTAAGAACTGTAAAAGTACATATGCCCACTGATATTTTCTCCTGCTAATGATTTACTGACTCCAGTAGCTACAGGCACATTTGCTTCTCAAAAAATATACATCAACAATCTCTCCTTACAAAAACGACAAAATGTAATTATTGGAATACTGATGGAAACAAGTTTACAGAGTGTAAAACTTACCTTATTGTTAACCTTACACTGAACAGCCTGCCATAAGGGAATGGTACATTCAGGGTGATGTCATGTAGTGTTCCATGTTAGGGAAGAATTTTCATCAACCAGAACACACTCTTAGTTTTTGAAGGAAGAAGGAAACATATTATGTCTATAGAAAGGTGAATTTTATACCAATAGATAGGATAACATTTCTTGTCCACTATAAATATTTTTGTATGCTCATCAAAATGTCATAGTATATTATTGAAGACAGCTACTGCTTGTCTTAAGCATGTTAACATAACTTCTGTAGTTGGCAGGGAGATGAAATTTATGTAATATTTATTTGCAGTGCATAGAGTGCCACAAGTATGATCGAAAACCTGGAAAAACACAAACTTTTTAAGCACCTTTCTGATAATCAAAAAAGCATTATTTAACAAGCTTTTGTTAAGCACTCTAAACCCCATTAGGATCATCTGCTGACCTGCAAAGTACAGAGGCAGAAGGTAAAACAGCTTTAAAATCTGTTAAATAATTGCGTCTTTTGCACTTACAAACAAAATATGCAACAGGACAAAGTGCCTAACAGCATCAAAAGCTGTTCTTTAGTCAGAAGGACACTTTGGTTTTGCCTTCTATCAATTTGATAGAGCTAAAGTGTTTATGAGCTTTTAAAGGATTTGAATGCCTCTATAACATTTTGTGCTCCTAATATTTCTTTTTTCTTTCTTTTTTTGTAACTGGAATAGATGGAGAAGATAAAGCTCCTTGAATTTCTTGACAGAGATGCTAACATTAAACTTCCAAGCTTTGCTCCTGAGATGAATTTCTTGACATACTTGTCTGGAACAAATAAGTTGGTTATGATTGATGAACTGATAATAATCCTCTGTGTTAGAGCCTATGAAGTTTTTGTTAGTTAAATCATAAACTGTGAATTATAGAAAAAAGGTAAACACAAAAGTAAGAAAATGAGAGTTTAAAGGGAAATTAGGATTATTGGCATTAAATTGAAATAAAATCTTTTTCAGAAGTTGTTTGGGTAATCATTTTTTCTTACTGAATTATTTTTAGTAGCTCTGAAATCTGTACTTTGTCATAGTTAATGACTAATATGTGTTAAGGGGCATGTACTCAGTTGAGAATACAACAGTGAAAGAAATGTTGCCCTAAGAGGAATGTGATAAGAATCCGTTTTAGAGCAGTTGGCTATCATAAGCAAGAGTTGTGGACTCCAATAGTTTTTAAAATATGGCATCTTAAAACCTCCTGCCAGCTTTGGTTGATTATTTTACAAACTGACTTACTGTAAGATTTTTATTTTGACATGCTAAAGGGATTGATTAGCAATTTAGTTTTCCTAAAATAGCAGTAATTATAACAACAGTTATTTTATAAACAGAACATTCTCAAAAAGCCTTTTGATTATTGAACATATGGCGAAAGTTTTAAAATAATATATATTCCATCTTTCTAAATCTAGTAGAACTCTGTTGAACATCCAGTTAAAACTGATATAAAAAGAGGCTGGAACATGGTGTTGGTTCAGTTGCAATGTCTGTATTAGCAAAACATCCCATGTACAGAATTGTAGTTAGAGTAACTCACTGTTTTGATATGCAGAGATTGTGATCCTCTAGTTTAATATTTCTGGTGCTGATTATTTAACCTGGATTTGTGAGTGTGAATGTGTTGCTAGTAGAATTTTTGGTCTGATGTTCACATTTTAACATGCGGGTATAGTCTGAATTCTTGGATTTTACCAAGCGATTGCTTAAGACAAAGAGTGGCAACAGCATTTTTCCCCATGGTGTTTGCCCATTCTTTATCACTGTGTAACTTTGGAGGTATAGAATATTTATACAAATGGTGTGAAAAATGCTTATTTTGTTTTTAGTGAGCATCAGTGTTTTCTGTGCAAAGATGTTCATTAAGTGAAGTTGTGGTTGCCAATGTCTGAGCCTGTAGTGTTTGGTCATGGAGCCAAAGGTGGCCACCACTGGGTCATTGGCATATTGATACCATAGTTTTTGATTCACGTAAGCACTGTTTCTATCCCCCATTTGTACACTAGTAAAAATGCACCTATAATTGAAAATGAGGACATTATATATATATATATATATATATATATATATATATATATATATATATATATATATATATATATATACTGAAATTACACCTGCAAATGAAAACCTTACAAAGTACAGAATTTATTTTAGAATATTTTGATTGAAATAAACCAGGCTATCAGATTATTGCCCTGAGTTTGCTGCAAGTAAAGATGTTCTGATGGGGGTAAAATAGTAAAATTAGATGTTTTTTTAAAAAAACAATCTGTAAGCGTAGCTGTCTTTTGAAAAATAGTTCCATCTTGTCAAAAACCTGGGTAGCTAATTAATATAATATTTAAGTACTGAATATCACATAACTCTTCCCACTTCTAGCAGAATTCTGGGTACTTCTCAGGAAAACAAGTTTACAAAACTGAAACAGACAAAAATGAAGCAAAAATATAAGCATATTATAAAAGACACAGGGGAAAATATGTAGATTTTAATTATACCAATGCCTGCTTGTTAACCAGGTAAGCCCAATGGACTCAAAATTGCCTTTCAAGGGTGACCCAGGATCAGTGTCTGGTTAAGTGACTTACTTAATGTCACACAGCAGACAAATAAGGGCTAAGGGAATCAAACCCCATACCACAAGAACTGCAGTAAACAGTCTTAATCCTCTGTGGCAGCTACCAGTGTATAATTATGCAAAACTCTCTGAAGGCTATTCACTTGCACTTCTGAAACACGGAGATGTAACATGTCTTCTTTCCTTAAATTTTTGGCACCACAAGTATTTTGGTCTTATAGTCTGGATTTCCATGAAGTAAACCACTTATAAATTGTGTGTGATCGATAGGCGGATTCAGAAAACCATGTAAAGGGGTAAATCAAGCCTAGAAAATAGGAATGCACTTCCCCAAAATAGACACATTATGTGAAGGAGTAAATCAGAAGGAGTTGCATTGTGTTTTTGTAGACTTAGAGAAAGCATATGACAGGGTGCCTAGAGAGGAGTTGTGGCATTGTATGAGGAAGTCGGGAGTGTCAGAGAGGTATGTAAGAGTGGTACAGGATATGTACGAGGGTAGTGTGACAGCGGTGAGGTCTGCGGTGGGAGTGACGGATGCGTTTAAGGTGGAGGTGGGTTTACATCAAGGATCAGCTCTGAGCCCTTTCTTATTTGCAATAGTGATGGACAGGTTGACAGACAAGATCAGACAGGAGTCCCCGTGGACTATGATGTTTGCAGATGACATTGGGATCTGTAGTGAGAGTAGGCAACAGGTGAAGGAGACCCTGGAGAGATGGAGATATGCTCTAGAGAGAAGAGGAATGAAGGTCAGCAGGACTAAGACAGAATATATGTGTGTGAATGAGATGGAGGATAGAGGAATGGTGAGGATGCAAGGAGCAGAGGTGGCGAAGATGGATGAGTTTAAATACTTGGGATTAATAGTTCAGAGTAAAGGTGAGTGTGGAAGAGAGGTGAAGAAGAGAGTACAGGCAGGATGGAGTGGGTGGAGAAGAGTGTCAGGAGTGATTTGTGACAGACGAGTACCAGTAAGAGTGAAAGAGAAGGTCTACAAGAGGGTAGTGAGACCAGCTGTGTTATATGGGTTGGAGACAGTGGCATTGACAAAAAGGCAGGAGTTTGAGCTGGATGTGGCAGAGTTAAAGATGTTAAGATTTGTACTGGGTGTGACGAAGGTGGACAGGATTAGGAATTAGTATATTAGAGGGTCAGCCCAGGTTGGAAGGTTTGGAGACAAAGCCAGAGAGGCAAGATTACGTTGGTTTGGACATGTGCTGAGGAGGGATGCAGAGTATATTGGGAAAAAGACGCTAAGGATGAAGCTGCCAGGTAACGGGAAAAGAGGAAGGCCTAAGATAAGGTTTATGGATGTGGTGAGAGAGGACATGCAGGCGGTTGGTGTGACAGAGCAAGATGCAGAGGACAGGAAGAAATGGAAACAGATGATCCGCTGTGGCGACCCCTAACGGGAACAGCCGAAAGAAGATGAATGATGTGAAGGAGTAAATCAAGCCTCCAAAGAATAAGAAGAATTGTAAGTCTGCATTTTATGAGAGACACTAGGCAGTGATTTTTAACCCATACTTGAATTTGAATTAGGCTTATTTCTAAAATAGTATTGGAGTGATTCATTTGAGAGTGTTGAAATCCACTGTCAGCTATAAAGTTAAATATCAGTTTAGGAAAAGGGGTCAATTCTGTAGAAAATGTGGGCAAAGACAGGAAAATATCTATTATGTCCTTGAACGTCATCAGATTTCTGTTTTTAACTGGCTTTATTTTACTGCCAAAGAGAAATATAAACCTATAGAATAGGATTGCTTTGTGTTTACATAATTATCAGTTAAATACATGCCATCTTCTGCAGTGAGATTTTGCCACCAAGTCCTGCAGAACTGCAAGATGGCTAGAAGTAAGAGTACCATTGCATATAATGGATGGCATCCTTTTAGACAACTTACTCATTTTTAAAATATTGGCTATGGTTTTACAATGTTCCAAGCCATCATCTGGAATCTTAGTTTCATGGATATTTTAGTTTTTAGCAGTCATCCTTCAGGTCAAACAAAGTAGTACTTTGATCACTTTAAAACTTAATTTAGATATTTGGATTGTCAGTCATAAATTCTTTCCTGGGCGATCCTGGGTAGCCCTTCTAGGCAAACAGTGTGAACTTTGTAGAATTACATAGTAATTCAGGGATTATTTGGCTGCAAATGATTCAAGTGATTGTTTGCCTAATATCGGCTTATGAACCTTTATATAGCAAGGAAGTCTACTTGGTTATCTTTATATTTCCGTTCTTTAACCTGGAAGTGCTTCTGATTCATTGCAGAATCAAATAACTTTATATGACTTTCCAGATTCACTGTATTAGATATTAACTACTTGTATAGGTTAGCTGGTTTATTAAAATCGCAAAAAATTAAAACTCTGAATCGTGATGTTTTGACTATAGATTTACCTTCCACTTCTATGTCCGAGTGTAACACTTTTTTACCTTCCTTTGCTCTCAGGGAACCACTACCAATCAAGAGAGGTCCCAGAAAGGGGCAGTCACAGAGCTGCTCAATGAGAGGGTGCATTTGTCATCCTGTACAAGAACAAAAGATTACAGGTATGACTACACGGAACAAGGACCAAACAGTTTAGTTTTTAATATCTCTTCTTATCATTTGCCCCCTGAGCAATTAGCTGTCTTGGGCAAAGGCTTGTCCTCTGTACCAGCCAAAAGAATGGAACCTGCAGATATACTCCTAGATCGTAGACTGTTTGGAAGGGATATTTCCCTTAGATTAATGTTTCCTGATGAATCCACACAGAATGATGTGTTTAAGGAACTGAGTTCATGTATTCTGCCTTTGCACCCTTTTGTTAGTGCTTTCACTACCTTATGTGAAGCACAGTTGTGGACTGTTTTGCAATCTAAGCATAGACCTTTGTTTTACAGTCTATGTACTAGTGAGCAAGCAGCACTGAATGAGTTGAAAGGAATGGACTTTTTGGAGATTCTTCCTGCAGACAAGGGAGTAGACATTGTGGTAATTGACAAGCACTTTTATCTTGATCAAAGATTGAAATATTATCTGATGGGTACACATATATGCATATGTTTAAATACCAAGTTAATGGTCTTATAGAGAGAGTGAATTTATATATATATATATATATATATATATATATATATATATATATATATATATATATATATTTATATATATAATCTGCTGATGACTGGCTTGATTAATGAGGAACTGTTTAACTATTTTACTGTAGAACATCCCACTGTTTGATTCTTTATGGGCTACCCAAGATGCATAAGAACTCTGTTCAACCTCCTATGCACCCCGTTGTCTCTAGTAAATGATGGGTAACAGAAACTCTCTCCATTTCTGTCAAAAAGACTTTAAGACCTGTTCTTGTTAAAATAGATACTGTACTCAGAGACACTAAGAATTCTTTGAATGACTTGTTTACATAGTATACAAGAGTTGATGGGTTAGATGGCATTGTATTTGTGACCCTGGACATCAACTCCTTATTTACTGTTATACCCAATGATATGGGTATTGAAAACATCAGGGCATTTTTGACCTCAGTTAGTGAATTTTCCAACAGCAAAATTATGCTTATTTGTACCCTTCTTGAATTGACCCTTGAGAACAGTGTGTTTATTTTTGAAAAGGATTTTTTTCTTCAAAAGACTGGAGTGGCAATGGGTATGGTTTGTGCAAATACTTATGTGAACATGGTGTTAGCACAGTGGGAACTGAAAGAGGTATTTGCTGACAATGTTTATTTCAGTTGCATCAGTTTCTACTGCCATTTTGTGGATGACATCTTCTTGACTTGGAAGGGTCCTCTGCATATACTAGATGCATTTGTAGAATATCTGCAAAACACTACTGCCTTTCTTAAGTTTAGTGTTGAAAACTCAGATCCCTGTATTAATTTTCTTGATGTTACTGTTTCAAAAGACATGTTTAATAACTTAAATACTGGGGTCTTTAGGAAATCATGTAAAATGAACAACTATTTGCATAAGCCCAGCTTGCATCCGAGGCATGTACCCAGGAATGTGCTTAAAGGGCAGTTGACGAAAATGATGAGACTGTGTGACAATGACGATCATCTTCATGATGCCTTTACTGAATTGACTAATAATTTTTTATTTAGCGGGTATTCTTGGCAGGAGATCTTTAATGTTATTGAAGGGGTCAAACCCCTTAGAAGAATGACTGTTAAAACATATTTTTGTACAGGAATGGATATGGCATTGTCTAAATACACTAGATTGGATAGAGAGTTGAGATTTTGGCTGACATTCTCTAGTGATATCAGCCTGGTTTGTAATGTTATGAAGTCTGATTGTCCAGTGTTGTTAGCTAATGAACAGCTACAAGAGGTGCTGGAGGCAGCACCTAAATTCTGTTTTAAGAACAATCTATCGCCCAAATGTCAGTCGTGTTATAGACAAATGACAAAATCGTCTTCCATGCCCTTGATCGAGATTCTGAGAAATGCCTCGGATAAGTGGTTCAGTTACAGATATTAATAAATGTGATAAAAAGGAATATATAAAATATGTATATATATATATATGTGTGTGTGTGTGTGTGTGTGTGTGTGTGTGTGTGTGTGTGTGTATAGATAGATATATGGTTGCCATGCACTTTGTTGACAAAGTGCACTGGGTACACTTTATGTTGAACATTTACATTGTTGACATCAGAAGATGTCAAATGTCGGAAGAGCTTGTGCTCCTGGTTTGTGTGAATATGCATTTGTGCAAGTTAATGAGGTTTTTCTGGTTAGGGTTACTTATGTATGCTAAAGCTAACCCTAATCCTGCTCTTACTGAGTGTAAAATACACATTATTGTTGACCTTTCACTGAACATCTTTATGTTTAGCATTATCTTTCCCTAAAGGTACCACTTTTCAGGCATAACAGGTTTAGGGTATGGATTTTTGTTAGGTTAGGAAAGAAAAGCCTTGTCTTTCTTTTTTCAGTCACTTTTGTTAATTATTTTTCATTATTTTTAATTGTTGATGTTTAGACATTGATGTTTCTGCATGTTGTTAAATCTATATCTATATTTATATCTACATATATTGATATATACATGCATATATGGATATAGATATAAGATATATATATATATATATATATATATATATATATATATATATATATATATATATATATATAGTTCTACTTTCAAATCTCGAAATACTGAAATACTGAATTTCCGTATCTCGAGATGAGAATCACGAAAGTCCATTGCAACGAAAGGTTAAAAAAAGAACGTCACTATACTGAAAGTTCATAATACTGAATTTTCAGTATGCAACATTCTGTTTTTAATGTACCCTGCACCATACAAGTAAAAACACCAACACGACCTTCTTCCCTACACCATTACAAACCAAAACAGCATACACACCAACAAAACCCTAGTAATCTATGTTTAAGCAGGGGGGCAAGTCCCCCTGCACTGCCCACACTTACACACTACACACCTGTCTGAATCTCTGCACATAGCCACACATCATCTGCCATGTGTACATCCCAGACGCCACTACACCTTAAAGGGACACCATAGTATACACAATAGACCACACTACAACTACGTCAGATTTGGCATACTCACTTTTGTTATTGCGCACTTTCAAACACCTGCACTTTTGTGATTCTTGTCTAGAGATACTGAAATTCAGTTTTCTGAGTTTTGAAAGAAGAACCATGTATATATATATATATATATATATATATATATATATATATATATATATATATATATATATATATATATATATATATATGTGTGTGTGTGTGTGTGTGTGTGTGTGTGTGTGTGTGTGTGTGTGTGTGTGTGTGTGTGATTATAGTTTTACCTTGATAGTCACATAAAGGAAAAATGGAGACTGTTAGTTATAAGAGTATAAAGTACTAAACTGGGCTGTAAGATTAAAAAAAATGATTATGTCCTAAAAGGCTGCCAAACATGGTGTGTGTGTGTGTGTGTGTGTGTGTGTGTGTGTGTGTGTGTGTGTGTGTGTGTCTGTGTCTGTGTGTGTGTAAGGATGGGTGGGTGGGGGGAGTTGAAAAGTTCTTTTGGTCTCTTTTTTAAACAGTTGTTGATGATACTCCCCAGGATGCCTTTGGGTTCAGAGCTGGCCCCATCCCAAAAAGTGGTGTTAGTCTTGGAGGATGACTGGAGGGGCTGGTATCAATTGAGTTTGTTTGTAGTTTGTTTCTTGAATGCATGCTGTTTTAATTTCTGAATTGTAAAAAGATAATTTTTTTTTGCTTAAACTCTAAATACCATTAGTGTTCCAGATCATGATCTATCTTCTAATTGTGTAACACAGTGAAAGTGCTTGTGAGAGCTGGAGTTTATGTACTACATGCAAGCAGCAAGATAGACTGTGCAGAGGGGGACAAGCATATGGTGCCAGCAACAAATAATCAAAGAAAAAAAAATATGTATTAAAAGAGTGTGTGAGCCCCCACGTAGACTGATCCTATATCATAGAAAAGTAGGTCCTAGTAAAGCTCCTTTATCCCCAAACACAGATATAAAGAGCTATTCAGTATAAGTAACAATTACTAGTAAACACCAAAGAAGAAGATTACACTCGTATTCACTGGGCTCTTAGGAAAGGACTTACCCTACACATTCTGAAACTCCCATTTATAACCTTATAGACTAGATATCAGTCATGTATTGTAAAACCATGTACTCACATACTTATTATAAGAAAGTATGTGAAGAAGTACCAAAGATGATTTTACTGTAGATTGCATGTAGGTATACTTTCACGGAAGGCAGGATAGACCTGTCCCTGCCTAACCACTGAATATTAGGTATATCCTCAGACCAATCACTGAGTTCAGTTCTCCCTTTGGTATGTACCTAACCAGGGACATTCAACAATTGGAACATCCACAAAGGTTTCTCACTAAATTAATAGAGGATATGTCTAAATAGCATGTTATGCAGACTGTCTTAAAACTCTGTCCCTCTATTCTGTCTCCTGCCGGCAGCTTGAGGGGATATCCATACCTGACATACAAAGCATTGTCAGACCCCACCTTGATGGACATCCTGCATATCCGCAAAACAAACAGCACCAAAATTACCGGTTCTAAAGGCTTAACCCCTGCCTGTGATATAAAAGTACCTACTGGAGAGCCAGGTGTGTATCCCTGACACTACCTTTCTCCGGAACAGGCTTCTCATTCTTTTCTTGTCCTGAAATATTAACAGTAGCGCTGTGAGATTTTTGTTTTCATTTTATGTAGTTTTGAAAATAATTGCATTGCAATTCTTACTTTATTTTACATAGAAGTAAATCATGTGAAATATGCAATCAAGTTTTAGCAGAAAGGATTTTTTACACGTGGGTAAGTCTTAATGTAACATTTAAGATGTCTGTGACAGTGCTGACATGATCTTGGTGGATTAAAATAGGATATGACCTCAAATTCTATATTTGTTAGCCTATATATATATTTCCTTTAGTGTAAACTGGATGAGCTTTAAACTCATCTGTTTCCATTTCCTAGTGTTCGACTCCCCAGTCACTGTTTCAGAATGAAAGTCCCTGCCAGTGTATCGGTACACTCACAGTGATTCTTTACGTTTGTGGTTTTCTTCTCATGGTTAGCAGCTATAGTGATAGTATATTTAAGTAAGGAGCAATCATGCCTGTTAACAGTCATGTCTGAGTGGTAAACAGATTGTGCAAGAGGCATCTCTAGAAACGATTTTACATATTTTAAGTATGGCAGTGTAGGATGAGATAAATAAAGCAGTACAACATTTAATGTTCTTTCAAAATCAAAGTAAAGAACAACAGAAGACCCAGAATGATCTTTGCAACCAGCAAATCTGTGGGAAAGTTTTATTGCGCTGTCTAATGACATGCTATTTAACACTTACAAGATTTTTCAGGGCATGTTGAGAGAAGCAAGGATAACTTCCTTTTTCCTAGTAAAAGTCAAGTTAGGTAAAAGTTAAATGTCCTGAATTGTTGTTAGAAGACAGAGTTAGTTAATGCCTTATGGACTGACTGAGCAAAGCCTTTTCACTAGAGTCAAACCAAGATGGCAGTTTGTTAAAGCTTTTTAACTTGCCCTGAGGTTTGGTGACTCCACAGCTGGTTATATACTTAAGAGAATGCAGAGAGCAATCAGTCTTCTTTGGGGATTGAGATTTGCCCAAGATGTAAATAAAGCTATTGTCAGCTGTCATTTTGGTCATTCCCTCTCAGTTCTGGTCAGTCCCTCTCAGCTAGTGTTTGATTAAGTGAATTATATTTTAAGAAGACATTGTTTGTAAGAATACTGATGTGATGTTGTTCAGTCTCACCATTCATTCTTTATTGATGGGTTCGGAGCCAATCCGTCGGCTCCGATACGGCCAGTTGCAAAGCTCGAGGTCTTCAAATAGCTTGAGGTCAAGTCCCTGTCTCATGATGCACTTGTGAATTACCTCAGATCTAGTTTGCCACTGCAACAGATCGGAGGTTCTGAGGTTCTGATTTAGCTTGGGCCACATAAGCTGTTTTTTCATTAAACTCTTGTTTAAAAACTTTTTGCTAGTTAGAATAAGTAGATATTTAGGATTGTTGAAAAAGCTCTTATAGCTTTTCAGTGTGTTTTCCCTTCCCATTTACTGTTCTTTATAAATTTCTAGTTGGCCTCTTTTAGGCCCAATTTAGTAGTAGTTGTCTCTACTTGGTCTGGTCTGTCTAGCTTTCTGCCTTTTATAGATAGGCTTAGTACAGTAAACCTTAGATAATCTAGATAAAGTTATTGTTTATTTTTTCAGCTTGCTGTGTGTTATTTAGTGACCTTTGTCACATTTCTTGTATAGTTATAGTCACTTAGAGTTGCTGTGTGGTCTGTCTAGCCTTTTGCTTAGTTCTTTATTACTGTTAAAATTTACAGTAAACATTACCTAATTTAGATAAGGTTGTTGTTTCTCAGAAGCTATCTCTTTTTTTGCTTAGTCTGCTTTTGGAATTTCACATTTATACTTGTTATATTGTGTGTGTGTGTGTGTGTGTGTGTGTGTGTGTGTGTGTGTGTGTGTGTGTGTGTGTGTGTGTGTGTGATTTAGCGTGCTTTTATTTAAGGCTTGTGTGAGATTTACAATTGTGTGATTTAGTCTGCAGTTATTCCAGACGTCTGTGAAAATTTACTGTTGTAGTTTTTTGTGGTAACAGTAATTATTTTCTAACATTATTATGGCTGACCAGGATAAGCATCCCAAAGTGTGGCCAAAAAATTTCTGTTACAGACAGCCACGTTAATTGTGTTTACTGTCTAGGGGCTCTGCATTTGCAAGACAGTTGTGCCATTTGTCATTCCTTCTCTTCTAGGGTCCTGCAGGAGAGGAAGAGGAAACTAATCGATAGAGGCTTGTTGAAGCTTTCATTTCAGGAAGCTTTGAGTGACCAGGATGGTTCCAGTCGGTCTTCAATGTCTTCCAAGACATCAGACTCCAAGAAATCTAAGAAGTCTTTGACTTCGGCTACACTGCCTTCGGAGCCGACAGCCTTTAGTTTTCGGTGCCAGACCCCAGTCTTGGAACCACTGTCCAAAGCGCCGAAGAGTCCTATTCTCCAGTCAGTACCACCTTCAGTAAGATCCTCTCGATCATTTATCAGCCTGTCTGATCTCTATGTGGATTGTGTGGTACAGAAGCTATCGGCACCGGCATTAGCTAAAATGTTATCGGCTTCGACCCAAATGGCTTCTGAGTCGAAGACCATTGCACCAACTCTAATGATTCCTCCTCCGAGCCATGCTGGGCCTTCTGAGCCAGAGGAGGCAGACCTGATGTTAGTGGAACCCTCGGAGCCGACGCCTGCTCCAGTGTCTTCATCTCGGGAAGGACAGTCAGACCGACTTGGTTCCAACTTTGCCTCTCGGGGCCTCGGCTCGGATGAGCTTGACTCCTACCTTGGGCTCGGAGCCCACTGTTCCAGTGTCAGGGGTGTTGACAGTTTCTTTGGAGCCATCAGCTCTCTCGCATCGGAGCAGAGGTGCTTTCGATGCCATGAGGAGAGTCATGCCTCCTAGGGTATCCTCGACCTCGGGTCTGCCTTCCTCTTCCCCTAGAGTGCCTGTAGGCAGAGGGGTGACTGGCAGTCCAAAAACCCTACTGAGGATGAGTCAGTTCTCCTGAAGGCTTTCAGGTCTCAGCCCTCCATCTCCTGGGTGACTCTGCCCTTCGATGAGCTGATTCAGCTGGTCTCATGAAGGGCGTGGGAGTCTCCGGATACCATGGAGCCTGTCCCTAAGAGGCCTAACAAATTCATTTCTGCCCCCCTTGACAAATCATTTTTGGCAAAAGGTGTGGCAGTTGATGCCATGGTGGCAGCGGCAGCCACCAAAAAGGAAATGTCTGAGACTTCCTCATCTATCCATCCTCCTAACAGAGACTCTAAGATTATGGATAGATATGGGAAGCGCATGTTTAGTTCAGCGACCTTTGCTTTCCGTTTACTGAACTATTTAACCCATTTTACTAGGTTGCAAAGAGATCTCCTTAAGGAGTTGGGAGATGCTCTTCAGGGTGCAGTAGCTGCAGGAGCTTCCAACAAAGTTGCTGCCCAGCTTGCTACCCTACATTCTATTGTCAACTCATCCATGCACCTCATCTCTTATGCAGCTGATGGAACGAGTAGGGCAGCGGGTACAGGAGTTGCTCTTAGGAGACATTCCTGGATGCGCTTGTGTTCCTTCGCGGAGCCCTTCAAGTCATCCTTCGTGAACACTCCCTTTGATGGCTCATCCCTTTTCTGGCCTAAAGTGAAGGAAACCTTAACCAGGTGTGAACAGGATGGAAAGACTCTGTCTGCCGTCGGGGTCCATTTTTCTACCCCTACCCAACCCTACCTAAAGGTCAAAAGTGAGGAAAAATGTGGTTCCGAAAAGCCCAAGGAGCCTTTGAGGACAGACGTGGTGAGCCCCCCCCCCTCCAGGGGCAGAGGTGGGGGCAATAATGGAAGATGCCGTCCTCGCGGCAGAGAGGGGTCCGCAACACCAGGGTGACAGAGATCACTTCTCTGGGAAGCCCTACCTGCTCTCCTGAGAGGAGGCCCGACTGTCCTGCTCTGGAGGCAGTTGGGTGTCGTTTATCTTTGTACACAGACGCCTGGCTCAAAATAACAAAAGACAGCTGGGTACAAAGTATAATTTCCAGAGGGTACTTCATTCCATTCGCCACACCCCCCAATCATAAGAAAAATCCTGGACATTCCAGCCAGTTACAGGGAACAGGCAACAATAGAGGTCCAAACGTTGCTAAGAAAAAGAGTCATCCAACCAGTCCCAGCAGACCAGACAGGATCCGGAACTTACTCAAGATTCTTTTTGGTTCCAAAGAAGATGGGGGACTGTAGACCTATATTGGACCTCAGCAGACTGAACTAATACATAAAGAAAGAGAAGTTTTGAATGGTCACGCTCCAGGCTATACTTACCTTCTTAGGGAAAGACAATTGGATATGCTCGATAGATCTCAAGGATGCGTACTACCACATAAAAATGGCCAGACCATCCAGGGATCACCTGCGGTTCCAGCTGGGAGCCAATCATTACCAGTTTCGAAACCTGCCCTTTGGTCTCACTACAGCCCCCAGAGTCTTCACTAAATGCATGGCAGTGGTCACGGCTCATCTGGTGTTTCCGTACCTAGACGATTGGCTCCTTACCACCACCAAAAGGCATCAACTCATTCAGGCAAGGGAGTCCACTCTGTCAGTCTGCAATCATTTGGGCATTACAATCAATTCAGAAAAATCTGCCTTGTTGCCATCGCAGCATATCATTTTTATTGAGGAAGAGTTGGACACCACCACACTAAGGCTTCCAATAGAAAGAGGCTCTCTTCTTCATCAACATGTCAGCATTCTGATATCAAAAGACAAAGCACCAGCATCGAAAGTTCTGAAAGTATTAGGCATGATGGCAGCAGCAATTCTAGCCATACCAATAGCTCGTATGCACATACGGATACTACAATGGTTGTTGTTCACTCAATGGTCTTACCAAGAGCTCCCCATGACTCACACTATAATGATCACAAATTCTTGCAAAATTCTTGCAAAAGGACCTTCAGTGGTGGTTGACCTTACTTCATGTCACAATAGGACTTACATTTGTGCTACCCCCTCCAGCGGCCACAGTGACTATGGACGCTTCCCTGATAGGGTGGGGGGGCATTTTCAGGGAAAGACAGCCCAAGGCACATGGACCGATCAAGAGGCACATCTACATATCAATTTTCTGGAGATGAGAGCAGTACTTTTGGCGTTGCAGTACTTTCAGGACTCTCTTCCTCTGGGTATGATTGCGATTCAGCTGGACAACATGTCAGTGGTCTGGTATTTGAACAAACAAGGAGGAACCAGGTGCTACCCCCTTTGTTGCGAGGCTCTCAGAGTTTGTCAGTGGGCTGTTTCCCCCCAGCGCTTTCTGTTGGCAATACACATTCCAGGGGAATCCAACATGATAGCAGACAAGCTGAGCAGGGCAATCTTGTTGCCCCATGAGTGGTCCCTCAAGAAGTAGCAGACAGGATATTCTGCAGGTGGGGCCAGCCTTGCTGCGACCCTTTTGCCAGTCACATGAACACGAACTGCAGAAGCTACTTTGCCCTGATTCCCCCTCTGGGAGAAGCCCCTAGGGGTGCACTCATTCACGATTGGTGTCCGGGTCTCCTCTATGCATTTCCTCCAATTCCGTTGATACTCAAGGTTCTACAGAAAGCAAAAGCCCTGGGAAGGACCATCATTCTAATAGCCCCTCATTGGCCTCATCAAATTTGGGTCCCCTTCCTTCAACTTCATCTTTTGGAGGATCCTTGGATTCTGGACCCAGTTCCAGACCTTCTGACACACCTGTCGGGGGATCTTCATCCCTCTCTGCAGGCCCTGAAGCTCACGGCTTGGCTGCTGCAGTTCCCATCATAGCCAGGTTCCATAACTTTTCCAATGAGACAAAACAGATCCTTTTGTCTTCTCATAAATCTTCTACCAGGAAGCTATACCTTAGCAAATGGAAAAAAATTTCTATATGGGCCTCTAAAAATAATATTGATCCTTACCAAGCCCCTATGGCCTCCATTTTAGAGTTCTTGACTATGATTTTTAGCAATGGAGCTGCAGCAGGAACAGTTCAGGTTCAGTTGGCTTCTATTTCTAATTTTCATCTTGGATTTGAAGGATTGAATATCATGTCTCACAAGTTATCCATAGCCTTTCTCAAAGGGACTTTTCATATTAGACCACCTGTGAAATCTCCCTATTCTCCATGGAATCTAAATTTTATGCTCTCCCACTTAATTCTTCCCCCTTTTGAACCAGCTTCATCTTGTGATCTCACATTTTTGTCCTGGAATACTATCTTTCTGGTAGCTATTACTTCTGCCCACAGAGTGTCAGAGCTTCGGGCTTTATTCATCAAGCCTCCCTATTTGATATTTCATGCTGGCAGAGTATCACTTAGAACAAATCCCTCATTCTTGCCCAAAGTTTGCATTGAGACCAATCTCAACCAAGTTATTGATTTGCCAGTATTCTTCCCCAATCATTCTAACAATTTAGAGTATGTGCTGCACAAACTAGATGTTCACAGACAGTTCAAATTTTATTTGGATAGAAAAAAGATTTCAGGAAATCAGACCAGCTTTTTGTTTCATTTTCAGACTCCAGGAAGGGGAGACCAGTGGCTAAAACAACTCTGTCTAAATGGTTATCTGATTGTATCACCTTTGCTTATTCAGCTGCCAATATGCCTTTGCAACACAAGATTAAAGCTCGCTCAACCAGAGCAATTTCTACATCTTCCTTCCTTTTCTGCCAGGATTTCCATTGATAACATTTGTGTAGCAGCCACTTGGTCAAAACCTCATACCTTTATCACTCATTACAAAGTTGATAGGGCCTCCTTTGGTCCACGGCTTTGAGAAATATACTCCTGTGAGCCACCCAAGATTGATGGTGCTTGGGACGCTACCCATCAGTAAAGAATGAATGGCGAGATTGAACAACTTCACATAAAGAAGTTACGTACGTACCATAACGTTCCATGTGAGTTGTTCATCTCGCCTTCATTCTTACGTCCCTCCCTCCTACCCCTTCCTGAGCTGATAGATGACCGAGATGCTGGATCCATCCTGGTTACTCAAACCTTCTATTCCTTTCTCTGGGAGTAAAAGAATGACATATGGTATTGGTATACGCAGCAAACAAGATATGAGGTAATTCACAGGTGCATCATGGGATAGGGACTTGGTCTCGAGCTATTTGAAGACCTCGAGCTTTACAATTGGCTGTATCAGAGCCGAGGGATCGGCTCTGAACCCATCAGTAAAAAATGAAGGCGAGATGAACAACTCACGTGGACCATTATGGTAAGTACATAACTTCTTTTTATCAATGGCAGAAAGTAATGCACTAATCAATAAAAGTAAGAGTTATATTTTTATTATCTTCTGGATTTGTAAACCATTCTTCTTAGAAAAGAACACCACAGAAGACATGAATGCTAGTAAGTACCTGAGATGTAAACCATTCTAAAAGTTTATTCAAGAGTGGCATGCTTAAATTAAGTTTGTAGTTGTTAAGACATTGCACTGTTTGCCCCAAAGATGGGTAATGTTTAATTATTTTTTTTTATTTCAGGCACAGTACTTTTGTGATGGTACTATGGGAGTGGGAGACAGAGAGATGAGTGATCTGAGAGTGATAACCTAAGAATCTAAAGAAGAGGATTATAGTTATAACACAATAGCTGATTTAGAAACTGGGGTAGCATAAACAACATTAAGAACTTATAAAATTCTCTGCCAATTAATAGGGAGAGGTGATGTTAGTGTACTAGCACTGAAGGTTGAGAGTATGTTCAAAGTCAGATATTTGTTAGTGCAGAAACTTGAGTCCCTTATTTGGCATCAAGAAAATGGCCAAGAAACAAGTAGAAAGGCACAGAAACCTTAAATGCTTGATGTAAAGACTTCAAATGTTTTAGCTTCATGATGTCTCTTTTAACTACTTGAGAAAACACAATTAAGCATAAAAGTGCTTGTAAGCTTGTTAATTATTTTGGTTTTACTCCCTTCTTGCTTCATGCCATCTGATCCTCTATCCTAGTGCCCCATCTATTGCTGGTTTCCCAGCTCCTCCATTCACCTCTGATGAACACCATTTTTTTTGGACTGGGGCCGTTGTGGAATGTAAAGGCTTCCTGGGGAGTCACACTGATAACTGCTTCTGCAAGGGGGGGAGGGGATTTGTTACATTATGATCTACTCTCTTTCTACTCCATGCTCATCCTGGACCCATCGTAGAACCACTTTCCTCTTTATGGACCATACTTTCCTTCTGGGAGTGCTGAGATGAATATCCTGCCTTCAGGATAGTCACACCCATCCCTCCCTGCTGGTGTGTCCAATACCCGAGCCAGTAACTGAACCAAGGTCACTAGAGCTGTACTCAGGGCTTTTTTATCCCTATTAATTGGCAGATAATTGTATAAGTTCTTAATGTTATTTACTTATCCGTGCCATGGTTAATTTTTATACTTTTGATAAATAGTCTTTCTACATGGTTCTTGTCATTTGTGCACAATATTTCTCTGTTTTTTTTTTTCTTTTTTGATTCTGACCAGGGTTTACTTGCTGGCAACTCATCTGTATTTCCAAAATTCAAGTATATCATTTAGTAGTGCTGCAATGTGAGCATGTTATTAGGTAGTGCAAAAAGCATGTCATTTGCTAATGCATAGACCTGAGCATGTTAGTGGATAGTGCAAAGCGTGTCGCTTTGTAATACATCATGATCAGATATTTTATTGTATTGCAACTAATTGTGTTTAGTGCCTGTCTTGGAATGATCCTGGAACTCTCTCACAGGAATGTTGTTGTATAATGCCTTTTATTGGAATGTTGTTCTACCTCTGTATATACTATTACCACTACTTTTCTATATAACATTTTAGAACTTTTTTTGTATCACTACTTTTTTGTACAATATATTTTGGAGCTTTTTTATATAATGTATTTTGGAGCTTTTCTCCTTGAGTCTCCACTGAAAATGGGCTTTAGCTCAGCTGGACCAACCCGAGTAACAAATGTCATATAAAATAAAATACATAAATAAATAAATAAATATTCATAGGTAGCTACTAGGCATGCAATCCAGGACACCACTGAGTAGCTTAGATGAAACTTCCAACTGCCTTAAAGGACTGTCTGGTTAAGTAACTTGCTCAATATCACCCAGTAGGCAGATGAAGGTTGAAGGAATCGGACCCTGTACCACAGGAAATAGCTCATTAACACCTCATACCCTTGATCCTCTGCGCTGTCAGACTGGATAAAACCCATCAAAACTCCTGACCATAAATCAGACATGAGCTATGTCAGTGAGAGCATTTCTTCCAAACCACTGGACCACTAAGGTAGTGCAGAAATTCAAGATTGTCATTTGATCATAGATATACCTGAGCATGTTAATGGGCAATGTAGAACATTTCATTCAGTAATTTGTAAACAGTTATGTTACTAGGTAGTACATAAATTCAAGCTTCTGGTCTAGTAATGAGGAAACATGATACTGTTCTCCTGAAGGCAAAGCTCAACTATTTTCTTGGTATTGCATCAGCTTGTATAGTTTCTTTGGTATTGAATAAGCCTGAACATGTTTGGTGGGGCAGAAATGTGATTTGGTTGTGCCTGTTACTTGGAAATGCATTAGCTCAAGCATATTCTTTTATAGTGCAAAAGCTTATTGTTTGGTACTGCAGGAACATGGGTATGTTCTTTGGTAGTACAAAAGGATGTGTGAATTCTCATTTACAGGAATCTGAGTATGTACTGTTTAAGGACAAGAGGATGAATATGTAGCATGCTGGCTAGTATTGTAAAACCTTGAACATGTCTACAAGACCAGAAGGCCGACTACATTGCTTGCAAGTCTGGACACATGAACACAGTGACAGTACAGAAGCAGAGTTTGTTCTTTGAAAGTAGAGAAGCATGCACATGTTGCTTGATATTGCAGCTGTTGGATGGTACAGAAATGAGTGCATGTTATTTGATAATGCAAACTTTTGAATGTGCTGTTTGGTAATGCTTTTGCACAAGCATATTTGTTTGGTATTGCTAGAATATGAGTTCTGTTTGGCATTACCAGTTTTCAAACATATTCTTTGGTAAATCAGATACCTGTGAATTCTGCTCTGTTCAGTTTAAGCATGTTTGGGAATGCAGAAGAGACTCGTATGGTGATATAGAAACTTGTTTGGTACTGCAGGTGCAGAATACTGCAGCCTGCTGGTGTGAGCATCTGTTGTTCGTGCGGAAGTTTGGTAATGTTCAGTAGTGCAGAACGATGATCACGTTGCTTGACAGCGTAGAAGCTTTATTTATGTTCTGTTGTAGGGCAGACGTGTGACCATGTTCTTTTAAAATGTTCCTGTTGGGCTAATAAGTGGTATCATGCAACTCTTCAATCTATGTTTTATTAGGACTGGTAAAAGTACATGTCAGCTATTTAGAAAAGAATGACATAGAAATCTTTTGTGTGTTATGCATGTATGGTGGGGTGGGTGGGGGACAGCAGTAATACAGCCTACAAGTTCTAAAGTAACGACACTGAGTTAGTTGCTGTAGTTTTACCAAACAGTACCTGTGCCACCTGTGTCAGATTTACGTATACACAAGCTGCAGCTATTAGATTAGCTGTGAAGCACGGATGAGTTCTGAGATTAAAAAAACTTAATTGCTACATTTTCTAGAGTGACTGCTTTTGAACCATACAGAGGGTTTAAAATGATATGATCATAATGTTATAATGCATACAGACTTGTATACTTAAACGTCATGTTATTAAGTGAACAAGATCAATATGGCGAAATGAAATGGTACAACCACAGTCAGGAAATTACTTCTACTTATTGTTATTTTGCCAATTAACCAGATACCTGCTGCATCAACTTAAATCACTTACTTAAGTATTTCCTTTTTGTTGTTGTGGGGTTTGCAGGCATTAGGCACTCGTATCCATTTTGATATAGTCCTTTCTTAGAAATATAGCAGTTACCCAGAAAGCATTTGTTTTAAGGAAGATCTGTGGACATTTCGAATTACAGTAAACTTAGCACGTGAATGACTGTATGCTAACAATTTCAGTGCACTCAGTATGATTGCTGCTATTAGCTAAATGCCATTAATGTTCTTTTTTGGTACTTGACAGGTTTCCACATTTAATTGTTACTCTGGTATTCAGAAAGCAAATAAAAAGCAATGCTAGATTATTACATAAAGAACATGGATGCCTGGAGTTGAATACTTAACAGAATTTGTCAAATGGCTTGAAGAAATAATTTTAAAAAATAAAAGAATACAAGTTGGATGACATTTTTGTCAGGCTTCCCATTCTGCTTCTGACCTCAAGTCTAATTTACAAAGGGGACTTTCAACTGTGTATGTGGGAAATACATAAATTAATTTAAATATTTGGTACATATTTGTTTTTAAACAGTATAAAAATCCAAAATTATGTTGCTTTCCTTTGTGTTCTTCCATATGTCTAGACCTGTGGTTTCAGTCACTGCTGGAAGTCTTTAATTTTTTTCCCTGAATCTGCCATGACCATATAGACTCTTCAGGAATTGCTGTATTGACTCAGTTCATTTTCCAAATGGGCAAGGGCATGTTAGCTCACTGCTTCTTCTGGTGGGCAAGATATGAATTCATGGGGGGCAGCAGCATCCTTGGTGGGTTGAGGAATTTTATGCTTCTAAGGTGCTAACACTCTGTGCTACACTCATGATGTCCACTTTAACTCAACTAAGAGATTTGAGATCCATTAGAAGTATGCATATTTCTCTGTGTATATCATCCCCAACTGCAGTATACTGAACCGCTAAGCAATCCACAGGTATGGTGGTCCTCCTCCAGTGGCTTCTGACTTCAGTCTTTCACTCCTACCTTCACTGTGCTGGCCTATTTAATGCCCAGGCTGCTAACTGAATACAGGTAGTCTGGGGTATAAATCAGGGCTTAATTAATCTATGCCTTAGAGCATTCCAATGCTTTGAATCCTATTATCAGTTAAGATGCCCTTTGTAAATATCAATTGTTTATTATGTTCTTTTATGATTATATAAAATACTATGTTTCCATTGCGTTCATGTTTCCAGGAAAGCGATGAAAGAAATCATGATGGCTTCATTGAAAGAGTTAGCTGACTCTCCAGTAACTCAAGATTCCTTAAAGATTACTCCATGAAGTCCAAGATAATGAATTAAAGCAGTCATAGAAATAGGGGTTTTGTGGCCTTGTTGGCAAAGCATTGCTTCCTACTGTAAACTGAATTTTTGAACAATCTCACTTATTAGGTTCCTTTTAGATTATTCCATTTTTAGCCACCTGGAATGCTGCAAATATGAAGTATCATTCTGCCTGTTTTACACCCACAAGTTAACACATTTTGAGTATTTTGAAAATGTAACAGTATTCAGTCTGTGCCACTCTTTATATTTGCTTAGTATATTGTATTGCTTTAGACTACTTTGTTGTTCTCACTCACAATCCAATTTTTGTTTTCTTGTCCATGCAATAGTTTGAATTTATACCATGTAACCTCCGCTAGAAATTCAAAATGAATACATTTGACTAATCCATTTCTGGAGGTTTATTAGAGTTTGCCTGTATTTATTAAAGAAACTATATATACTTTGTTACTTTTTACTTTAAAGACCATTACTGGGATTGAAGTCATCATAATGATATGATGGATATTTTATGAAAACATGTACAGTTCTAAACCTGTCAGTTAAGGCAGGTGAACAAGACTGTCAACCAGATCATAGTGCTCCTTATATGGCTGTTTCCATGCCCTGCTGTGTAATTTACACCTCTGCAGTTAGGTGGCCTGTGGAAATTAATAGCATGCAGTTTAGTTAAGTTTAAAGGGATGGTCCTTGTGATGTATGTGCACTGTAATTTAAGGAGCAGTCCCTATATATATTTTACTAGACCATTTGGATCCTAGCCACTGCAGTTTCCACTGTTTGCATCCCCTTATCTGTGAGGGCTTAAGAGATAGCCCAGGTAAATTTTACGGGCTCCCATCTACTTGCTGGGGTTGGCTTAAAAGAAAGATGGGTAGTTACCTTGTTTGATATGATAAGGGAGATTATTTCTTAGGTAGGATATCCTTTGGGAGACACACATGGTTACATTGCAATGTAGATTCCTATTCTTAGAGTGGGTGTTGGTAGTATTGCTGATTTTTAAATATGTAAGAGGTTTATTGCCTTGTAAGACAAGCAGAGGTCACAGGGCATCAATCAGAGGGCAGAGTATAGCAAAAGGGATTTTGATACTCTTTGCAACCTTAGGAGCTCATGCTTGAGATCTCCTTGGGCAGAAATCATTGTAATTTATCGAGCAGTTTAATATGTGTAGATAGCTGCATGCCAGAGGAAGTGTTATATTTTATTATGTGCCTGAAAAGGGAGGAGCAGACAACAGTAACCTCTTTGGATCTGGAGGCTGAACCTTTAGTAAGTAGTTGGGCTAGGTGAAAGGATTTCATAATAATAACTGGTGGTCAAAGGAGAGCTCAGTGTTGGTGATTCTGTCTTTAATGATAGATATCATTTTGAGGAGGGGGTGTCATGTATGTGGTAGGTACAGGACTGTATTTTCCCCCCAGTATTACATTTTATTTTGTAATATTGCAATATTGCAACTCTCCACAAAGATATTTGATTGTATAGGTAATAATCCTTGCAGTCAAACTGAATTAAAATAATACATTTCACCCGAGATTCTCTTAAGAAAAAAGTGAGAGAGCACACAAGAGAGATAGAGAGGCTGTCAACCAGTTGGTTACTGTTATGCTTCTGCAGTGTGCAGCAGTGAACTGCATTCCTGACCTCTTGCTGAGATCCCATTTGCCTCTGAAACTACATAACTAATGTTTGAACTTTAAAGTCAGAGGTAGATAAGATATATAGTATAGCCCTTAGATACTGCAAATGATAGGACCAGAAAAGTCTTTGTCACATATGTGTTTAAACTTATTTACTTGATATTTCTTTGTTCAGATATAAAGCTATTTGTATGTTAAATTTTATAACGTGCATTACTTAATTTTCTTTATTTCAAGTAAAGAGGTTTAATAATCAGCTTTAAATGTTTGTTGCTGTTGCTTTATTTATTATTACAATGGCATGTCTATGTAGACCTGCTGACATCTCAGCTATTGTGTTTTGTGTTTTGAAGAATTACTGCTCATGCTATTAGTACCATAATAATAATAACTACAGTTAGCTTATTTTAGTTATAAACAGTAATTGTGTTCTTGGTGTACTAAAGCAGTCTAGCTGATGGCAATACTTCTATAAGGATTGGGAAGGGGGTGTTGCTACTTAAGAAATATTGTTAACCTGTCCTGGAAGGTATTTTGTGTTTGTGTGCAAAGTAATATTAGATAAGTTTCAATTAGTTTTGTAAGATTGCACTGGAATGTACTGAGCTCAGACCGAGGTGAGCGAAATCCTGGGAAAACAGTGATTATATCTGTAATTTGCATCTTTAAAGTGCATATTTTATTTGGGTATGGAAGGTGTTTGTCTATTATTCAGACTAGTGATACACATTTACCATATGCTTTTAAGGCCAATTACCCCTTACATAGTGTTTGTTTGGCAGTGGTGCAGATTGTATAACAACTGACCCCTACATATAATTAGTTATACTGGGTGGAATTATATGCCCTTTCGTCACAAAGGTTTATATATATATATATATATATATATATATATATATATATATATATATATATATATATATATATATATATATATATATATATATATATATATATATATATATATATGTGTATGTATATATGGATCTAGGACTATTGAACCAAAGTTCAATAGTCCGAATCCACAATCACCGAACACACTTTAACGAAAGCGCTTTCACCGAAAAAGCGCTTTCGTTATTGTGTTTAAAAAAAAGAAATTAAAACATTACTTTTACGTATTTGCAGGGGGCAAGCCCCGCTGCACCCCCCACACCCTCCTACTTAAATATTCTCACTCCGAGGTCGCACTACAGTGGGTAAAAGGGAATTTCCCTTATCCCCACTGTAGTGCAATCTCCACAACAGGCATACTTACGCGAAAGTGCCTTTCGGTGAAAAGCACTTTTGCGCAAGTTTCCCCGGTCGAATCCATTTCGGTTATGTTGCCATTCGGTGATCCGTACGGATCCCGTGTGTGTGTGTATATATATATATATATATATATATATATATATATATATATATATATATATATATACATACTAACCCCCATTTAGACATATAGTGTTTAATAAAAAGTCTAAAACAGAAAAAAATGCAGAGTTTCTGGACATTTTACTAAACCTGGTTGTTCAACAGTCTCCATTCTGCCTATGTGATTCATGGGATTTTCTTAACATGCTTTTGCATAACCCTTCAGTGTCTCAGGATAATTTGTTAGCGACTTTAGATATTGAGGCACTGTACACAAGTATTCCACATGTTGAGGGTATACAGTTCTTTAAGTCTTCTTTATTGCTGCATACAAGATTCTCCATTGAAAGAATTGACACCATTTGTACACTTAGTTCCTTGGTTTTGGAAGGCAACTTTTTTCATTTCAGTAATGTTATTTACCAGCAGATTAAGGGTCACATGGGGTTAAAGATGGCCCCGGCCTTTGCAAATTTGGTTTTGTCAGCATGAGTAAATACATTGGTTTATTTGCCTGGCTATAAATGCACCTGTTTATATAGGCGTTATATAGATGACATCTTTTTTGTCTCTCAGGGAAGTAAAGAACAACTATTAGAATTTATTGATTCTATATCTGCTAGCATCCCTTTTTTGAACTTTAAATTGTCTGCTTGTGGAAAAAAATATCAATTTTTTGGACACTTTAATTACCTTGAATAATGTTTCTCTCACTTGGGTATCCACTATATACAGAAAAAAGACTTTCCGTAATTACTTTGATTTCACCAGCATGCATCCATTGTACATGAAATGAAGCATGGCTAGAGGACAATTTATTAGATTGTCACATATTGTTAGCGATGACAGGATTTTTAAACAGGAATGCATAATTTTTAAAGACTTTCTTTTTGCCAGGAATTATCCAGTTGCATTTATTGATTCTGTTTTTAAGGATGTGTATACTTCTAGAAAGGACAGATTTCCCCCTATCATTACGTATGGTTTTGTCTCACATAATCAAGTTATTTCTTCCGATGTTCATTCACAAGTTTCAACCAACCACATGAATGACCGAATCCCTGCCTTTCCTGCTGCTTCCAATCGAATGATCACTCGATCGCACACCTACGTTTCTCCAGAGTGGAGCAACAGAATACACACCAACCTTAGGAGTTCCTCATCAGTGTCTAATCTAACAGCAACTTCCAACCAAGCCCACTTTTTAACCACCTGTAACACTATGTTAAATAAGCCTCCTTTGGGAACGGATGCTACTTTCACGATTGTCAGTGAGCTGAATTTTCATTCAGATGTGTCGAACAATGAGTGGACTTCTAGTTTTCCAATTCCAGTTAGTAGGGATTCACAGTCAATTAAGAATATTATTATTAGAAATTGGGACATTCTTACTAGTAGCCAAGAGGCCAATAAACTTGGATCATCCTCGATTTTTACTTATAAAAAAACTAGATCTCTTAGGTTCACTTTTGGGAATAGAGATTCTCCGTTTTTAATTTACCCCTCAGACACATGTCATAATACCACTGGTATGTTTAAATGCGGTACTTGTGTGGCTTGTTCTTATATCTCTGAAGGCAGCTCGTTCACGTTCAAACATAATAATTTCTCTGTGTCCTTTAACAAACATTTTGATTGCAAGTCCATGTTTGTGGTTTATGTTGTCTGTTGTGTTACATGTCCTTCTTTTTGTATAGGTAAAACTACCAGGATGCTATCAGCACAAATTAAGGAGCACTGTGCGGCTATTCGGAATGGAGACGTATGTAATCCTTTAGCCAAGCACAGCTTGGTCTACCCTAACTTTTCACTTTTTAAGTTTATTATTATTGAAAAAGTTGATCAATTCCTTGGTGATATAAATACATTGCTTGAAGTTAGGGAATTGTTATGGCAATTAAGACTTAAAGCGGATGCCCCTCCAGGACTTAATGAGAGCTTAAATATTAAGTGTGTACTGAAATGGCACCGCTAAGCCGCGGTGGTGCAGCGGTAGAGTTGTCGCCTCACAGCAAGAGGTTCTCCCGTTCGATTCTCGGCTGGAGCGCCTTCTGTGTGGAGTCTGCATGTCCTCCCCACGGTTGAGTGGTGTTCGAAAGACATGCGTGAATGGGCGTGCCTTCGTTGAAGGTTGGACGTCGAGCTGGCACCTGGGCACCGTAAAAATCTACTGCCAATCATTAGCGGACAGTAGTTCCACTGTGGCGACCCCTAACCGGAAAAGCCGAAAGAAGAAGAACAACAACAAAAGAACTGAAATGGCACCGCTAACAGGAAGTTGCAGTTCTATAGTTCATTTCACCTTCTTGTGTATGAGTCTGTCTTTTGGTTTCCATAACAACTGAATCAAACTAGTTTACTGTTTGGTCTTTTTCATATTTGTACAATAAGTTTTCATTTTTATTGTACATCATTGGTTCTTTTCAAGTTAAGCACTACCTACTTTAAGTTATATTTATCTGTGTTTCACTGTTAACCGTTATTCTGATGAAGTTTCTTGTTACTTATTAAAGAGACAAAAGCGCTTAGCACTGGCTCCTGTCTAATTTGTGCTTCTGCTTTCTGTTTTCTTTATTTTTTCAGTATTTATTTTTTAGTGCCTCAAACTTATCTGAAGTTTTTGTAGTATCTCTCTCTCTCTCTATATATATATATATATATATATATATATACCTTGCCTTCCTTTAGCTTGGCTTGTTATTCACCAGTTCCATTAATAGCTGGCATATTCAGATACAAGTTGTTAGATTTTTGTTGTATACTGTAAGAAATCCTTCAACACTAAATGCAGTTCAAGGACAAAACATGACAGGTTCAAAATCCTGTACCACTATGAACAAACATCCACCATTTGCTAGATACTGCCCAAGACTGACATGTTTCATTGCTTTAATACCATTCATATTTACTGAAAACATTAAAGTATTCGTACTCTTCCCAAAAACTGACTATTGAATATAATTCTTATATGTATTATTCCTACATCTTATGTGTTTTTTTTTCTTTGTTTAGCAAGCACAAAGAATCTCACTTCTCCGTATCTGTCAACTCTAATACCCAAGGGAGCCCAGAGGATTTTTTGCAGGAGGGTGCAAACCCAGATCCCCGCCCATGCAGTCATTCCAGTGTGTCCCATTACTTGGCTATTTCTCCCCATTTGCCATAGACACTGTTCAAATCTCTCAGTGTGCATACTGTTTTATGCTTTACTTCTACAATGATCACAGATATTTGGATTTAATTTACAACTTTTATTTCAAATTTTATAGCACAAACACTGATAGGCATTTACTAAACCTAAACAAAGCAATAGTCTTACAATGAAAACAGACTTAGCATTAAAACATCTCTACCTTTGAAACCCACATTCAAAGAAAATGCATCTGGCCAGTGGCAGGCTTAGTTTACCTTTGGGCTGTTTTCAAATCATAGGCTCCTTCCACACATTTTTAGAACAATGCAAAAGTTCTTTGATTCACCTTCCTGATTTTATTAATTATACTATATAATAATTTAATTATATCCCTTGTATAATACAGCACCCCTTGTTAGAGTGTGTTTTACATTTATAGTTCTGAAGATTTTTCCTTTAAGCAATGAAACAAATCATATGAGCCAATAATGACAAACTGCCCAATTCAGAACATTTCAACCATAAAGGGTCACTCAACCTTCTGTCATACAATCCACCAATATCAATCAAGATGGAGAATCTCTGCAGAAGTAAAAGTCATCTGAATAATTCCACATTAAAGAGAACTAAAATCAATGAAGAGGTTGTTGCTAGAAAACAACTTTATATTTCAGTGTTTCATTTACAAATTCAGTGCCTGTTGCCCTTGAAGAATAAATTGCCTATGTTACATTAAAAGAAATGGTAAGCTAGTATATTGCAATAGAGAATGGGTGGCAGGCTGAAAAACAGGTTCATAGTTACTAGGCATCTTATCCAAAGAGGACATACTGAGGACTGCAGTACCATACTCCCTTAAAATACAAATGTACATGCTGTAGGAATAGAGCCTACAGCCCTTTGGATCAAGATGCAAGTATGCTACCTGCTATGCTAAAAACTTAACTGCTTTAAAGTTCTATACCACAATAATGATGCCATTTGCTAAACAAAACAGTTGCACATTTTAAGCAGACTTAGCATGAGCAGCAGTAAACTTCTCTTCCGTTGAAACTCACAATTTTTTGAAAATGCCCTTCAAAAAAATTCCACCTGCTAACTCTAACAAGGGCATTTCAGTCTCAATCACACACACACACACACACACACACACACACACACACACACACACACACACACACACACACACACACACACACACACACACACCTACCTCAACCTCTTAGTGTAAGAAATCTGGGCAAAGCCTAAAATAAATAGGGACAGATTATAAACATTGCTCTCATGAACTTGTAAAATTGCTGAAATAACAGGATTTGTATTAATATGCATTTTTCTAAAGGAATTGATGTCCAAAACTCAAATGTCTGTCACTATTTAACAACTTCAATCCTTTTTAGGAGGAATATGGGACAAAAATCTGGACATTCTGCAAAGACCTGAATAGCTGAGGGATATGCTTACCTTCCTCTTACACACGCGCACACACACACACATACACACACACACACACACACACACACACACACACACACACACCATACCTCTCAATCTCTTAGCACAAATAATCTGGACAAAGCCTGTTATACTGTTGGGGACAAAGGCACAAAACTAGGAACACATTTAGAAAGTTGCTAGAATAATAGGATTTGTGTTAGAATGCGTTTTCTGAAGGATATGAAGTGTGAAACTCAAATGCATGTCATTATTTAGTAACTGTAATCCTTAGCTCATGCCAGTGATTTGACAAAAAAAAAAAAAAAAAACATAAATAAATAAATTAATTAATTAAAAAAAAGAATTTTTATGAGGAACAAACCAAAAGTACAAGGCAGAAATCTGGACATTCTGCGAAAATCTGTACTGTTGAGAGGTATGCATGATGCATTTTTTTAACTTTAGTCACACTCTGTGGTACATTGATTACTACTAGGCTAACTGCCTTTGTGGACCATTTTAAGCTTAACCCATTACCCCAAGTGAGAGTCAACCACTTACCATGTCTCTGCAAAGTAAAGACCGTAACCATTACTCCAGCCTCCCCATCTGTGTGTTCAGATTATTCTAGCTCTGCAATTCTGAGTTACAGAGGAATGACCAAGACAGATACATGCTGGTCACGCTACCCAGCTGAAGTGCCTTCTGTATGAAGTCTGCATGCTGTTCTTGTGCCAGATGGGTTTTACTAGGTACCCCAGTGCCTTCCAATATCCCAAAGATGTGCCATTAGGTGAACTAGCTGTCTTGTAAATTGCCAGCACATGTGTGAGCAGTGCATGATGAAGGACTAGTGTCCTTCCCAAGGCAAATTCGCAGCATTATGCCCCCTGATTGCTGGGATAGGTTCCAGCTGCTCTGCAACCCTGAAAAAGATAAAGTAGGCACTGGAGAAAGATGGAATTAATGCATGCATTAATCCCTTCATCACATCATGATTATTTTAAAGGATCAGTACAACAGTAGAGACAAAACTGTAATGCTGGTAAATTGATAACTTATTCCTCATATGCATCTTTTTTTCCTCTAGTTTATATAGAAAATAAAACTTTAGGGTATTTCTGCTGAAATTACACAGTTTAGCAAGATAAGATATTTGATACTGGTAATAATCTGAATTATTTCAGATGAGAATTTCAGGTTTAAATTCATCTTAAGAAATAATACATAAAAAGCAATTCTGTGATGAAAATTCAGTGTAATGGTAAAAGATTTAGTGCTAAATAACTTTTTCTTGCACTCTACATCCCCTGTCTCTGACCCTCATAATACTGAGTCAGTAAGTTAGATTGCTTGTCATGTTTCCTCCTGATCTACAGCACAGTATTATGTGCATTTAAATAATCTGTACCATTTTTTTGTAGCAGTGCTGTACAGAAAAGTATGGCTCTCCCAACTTCCAGTCTCCGACTCCACTCCAGCAGTCTCCACCGGCAGTCTGGCAATAACCACCAGAACCACCTCCAGGAACATGGAAGGCCAAAAGGCCATCTGCAAGTAACTTAACTACTAGGCTGGTGGGGTCGGGCATCACATCGTGGATGTAGCGGAGAAACTGTAAGGGGCAGGAACTGTCTGCAGTACAGGCATTGGGATGGGATGAGGAGGGGATGGGATTGGGAATGGGAATAAGGAGGTCTGGCACTAGACAGACACTAGGGGAAAAATAAATATACTCTCTCTGTGACTGTCTCAACTGCACTACTTTCAATTTTTGGCACCAAGCTGGAAGCTGCCATGAACATGATTTAGTCAGTATTGTACAAAAAATTTAACTCAGGAGTGGTCGGTCTGGACTGTGATGATCAACCAGACTGTTACCTACCTTCAGTTGTTCTAATTAAAAGAAATGCACTCACACACCACACCACCACACAAGTCACGACAATACTTTTGTTCAGGTGAGGTCAGGAATGGACACATACGAATCTCTCTGCTGCCCACAGTCATCCAAACTCTACGTAATGCAACTAACGGTTGTAGACGTAAAGATGCAGACAGTTTAAGGCAGAATTGAGAGGCTCATCAAATGCACATCATGTGACTGCAACCTCCAATAACATCTCCGAACAATGTAGGCTTTACTTAAGAAAAAAAAGTAAGTTGAAAAGGCTGCATCATTCGGTCATTCGGTGGAGATGTTAAAATAATGGAAAAATGTATTGTTTTAAGAGAATCCAGGGGGGTGCAAGTGCACACCCTTGCTAATACCCCTGCCATAAAATCAAAACCAAAAACACGCACAGGTTAAATAATAAGGTAGTTCATAAATCCTGGAACATCCTTGAAACCAAACAACTAGCTTCAAGCAGGCAGAAAAAGAAGAACAAGAAAAAAGTTATAAACACCATTAGGTCAACTCAGAGCCAGCCATCACCCAACTAAACAAATATCAAAATCAGTTATGACTTGTCTACTTTTATTTCTTTCTCTCAAATGATTAAAAAGTAATTATTTGTTGATGATACAAGCTGCCCTCATTGTCTAATTTCATGATGCATACTAAATGCTACAGAATTCTTGGCTGTGGCTTGGGTCTATCTGTATTTAGCTAGTTTACGTGATTTATTCAGATAAAAAATTTAATCCCACTGAAGGCTCTACTGTCCTTAAGATCATGCCAAAGCCTTTAGTACTAATTAAAGAATACCAGCAGTATGATAAAAGAATTTCCAGTGGAATAGTACTTGACATTTGCAGTAGTTACTAGTTAGGCAGAATGTCTTTGGAACAAATTAACCCTGTGTAAACTCCCATTTGTAATGACTTTAGCGGTATGCAGTGGTACTTAATGTAAAGGACTTTGATGGCAGACAAAGGCAAATTTTTATGCACTATTTATAAGGAAAACTGTAGTTTCAAAACGGCATTTAATAAAATACTTAAATTATCAAAGCACGATTGGAAAGTTTAGATGTTGATCACTTCAGAAACATATTAAGTATAATATATCAACTTACCCATAAGAGGACCAGAACTTTTAAAACAAAAAAATTAAACAACATTGGCAGCAGCAAGAACACACGTGTCTGTGAATCCTTAGTTGCAGTTAATAAAACACTGTTTTCATCTGTTTTAAAAACCTTTGTAAATTACTCAGTGTTTAATCACTCTGAACCAACACCTAATTACTTTTGCACACTTTGTATGATTAAAATGTGATTTTTTTACTGGATATCCTGCAGTACTTAGCCTTATACCAAAGTCTTCAATACTAACAGAAAGACAATAACTGTGTCCTACAGAGATTTCCATCTTGCTTGTTACTAAAGGAAACTGATGCTTATTACTAGGGCAAGGTATATTCGCCAGCAGAAAATACCAGTACTTCAGTCCTCTTTAGTGATGATTTCATAGATGGACAGTTCTACACACACATACACAATAGGCAAATGGTGGTTTAGGGAATGAAACTCTGAACTATGGGGGAAACAGGTTCTTGCACTACCAGATCTATACTATTGTTCCAAAGAGTTTGGCTGTAGTAGTCAGTTAAGATGATGACCGAACCCAGGACCATAGAGTTGTGATACTGAGGTCTTATCAAAAGGCCACCATGCTGCCCTTTGGTTTACCTTTTTGCAGACTAAATACAAAAATATATTTTATAGCAGGAAGGTGAAGAATAGTGCAGACAGGAAGAACATGAATAATATGATATGATGCCAGCATAAGAAAGTAGGGTTGGTGTGAATTGGGGTGAAAAAAATAAATGGAGCTAAGGTGTTTGGACATCTTGGTTATGATGAAAATCCTGACACTTTGTATGAGGCCAAAACAGTCCTTAAAGAAGGTTGACAAATTCAGGGTTTGTCATTGCCTGGAGGTGCAGTGACTTTCAAGTTGACTGTGTTAATTTCAAGGGTGCATAGGGACAAAGATTTCCTGACCCAGGAATACTGAGAGAAACAGTTATGTACTGTAAGGGTTTTTGGCACATGATCTAGATTTTTCTGTCTGCTAAAAGAAATGGCGCTATTGCTGTATGAGCCATAGGCTAAAGTACAAATTTTCTCTTTAGGAAATGGAAAAGTATCTTAGCACAGTAAGAGGGTGACAGTATTTTTATTGTACAAGGGAGGGTCTAGAAAGGAGCTGTGCAGTTACAATCCTGTTGATCTGATTTCTTGCTGTGAAAGATGATGAAACTCACTTTGGAGGAGGCCGAGGTAGAGAAGATTGGTTGTCTTGATTGCTGATTCTCTTGCATGTGGTGTACAACATGGTTTCACACAACACAGGTCTTGCAGTTGACAGTGATCCATGTCCATTCCACCAGTGAGGCAGATAAAGGAGATATAAGAATGTGGAGTAGCTGGACATCTACAATGAGCCTCACATTTATTTAGTAAGCTCAAGAGGAGTGCTGCATTTTGGGACAGTTATATTTCTTCATTGCTGTGGCCACCACTTCATACACATTTTCAGTAGGTAGGCCAAACTTTGTATTTTGCCCACATATTGAATTCATAGCAAAATTCCAACTATCTGAAGTAGTGTTAAACATTTTAGAAATATAAAAAACAAACTAAGCACTTTGAGAAAGAATAGACCAGATTTTGATGGACAATAGAGGTGGTGCTTTAGGTTTACTATTAGAGAAAAAAGAAGTATTGTGGCAGCTTAGCCTGGATTCTAGTAGGAAACCGGGTCTAAATGAGGTGATCTCCGTTTCTTGTATTCTTAAGTTGAGGAGCCTTAGTAGGTAATACATAGATATGTAAAAAAGCATTTTATAAAAGTATTTTATATTAGTTTAACATTTATAATTATAAGGGTTATGAGTAGTACCCACTTTTCATGTCTTGGTTTTCTAGGTTAGGTTTTTATGACAAGTAAGGTTTTCCATAAAATATTTTTAAAAAAACTGTTCAACTTTAAGTACAAGGTTTGGGGTACTGTATTGTTATATAACGTTAATGTTTTCATTGATATTAATTGAACAATGTGCTTGATAGGCTGATGTAGTTTTGGAGGGAGAAGTTTTTAATTTAAATTTGGTGCTTGGTTTGTATGAGTTTGTCTGAGGAAGTCTGGTGAATTGACCAGACGAAAAGCGCTTTACCTTACCTTTTGTGCTGTTTGGAGTTTATTAAAACTTTTATTGGATTAATTACCTCTTGGTGTATTCTTAACCAGTTTGTG